>NW_015505328.1:751821-785232 GCF_001515645.1 Sinocyclocheilus grahami | reverse complement strand
ATATAATTAAAAAGGAAGTAAACACTGTAACCAACAGGGCACTCAGTATTCTGGGAAGTTTGTGTGCATTGGGAATCATATTTTTTCAAATAAAGCCAAGGTAAAGCTCATTTTACATTCAGCACACGGTGAAAATGACATGAATATGACCGTGGACAAATGCATAAAGAGCAGCATAATTTAAAATCACGAGTTTAAAGTTTGTCGATCGCGCATCTCCAGTGAAGCTGAACTCTCCTCCTGTCCACATTCAATTCTCACGGATCGACCGTCACGCAGAGAACACGCGATCATGCAGCAAATGCACACTTCACAAGATCTCACAACTGGATCAGACTAAGTTTGCAAGGTTTTTGAAATTAGCTGTTTATTAGACATTCAAAGATGTGTTTAAATGATATAAATGCGTATTTGCTGAATGCTGACGGCAAACAAGAAAGTATTATAATGTTTGCCTTTCTATTCCTAATAATATAAAAGCAATCGTTATAAGACTTTTTGTATACATTTTAATTCCTTTGTTTAACCTTTCTATCTGATTATTAGACCGACTTCTATCCGTATTTGGACAGAACTGTTAACAACAACAGCGAACATATGGGAGAGTGTGACAGTGCTCCGGCGCTGCCATTCTCAGCGCCATCAAAATAAAAGTCCGGTGCGCCGTCAAAATAAATGAACGCATCAGCCAAACAGGAAAACTTATCGGCCGATGCTGATATTTAAAAATGCCAAATATCGACCATTAATTGTTAAGCATTTCTATCATAGTAATTTCATGCATTATGTTGTGGCTGTTCTTTTGAATATTTTTAAACTGAGAGACAAATCAGAATTATTTTCTGTAGACAGAGCTTAACTTGACTTGAACCCGGAACATTCCTTTAACTTTGACTCAAACGAAGACCCCAAGCTTTGAAGTTTAATTTTCAGACTTGCATGCAAGATATTGCTTTAAGATTTCCGTGTGATACAACACGTATACTCTCAGTCTTGTTTTTTATTTAGTCAAAGAGTTCCTCAGCTTTTTCTGTTTGTTTTGTGGAAAGTCAGGTAGTGGGTTTAAAATTGCTTGAGTCCTATAATGAGATTGTGAGTGTCGCTTTAGAGAAGCCTGAGGTATGTCGCAACGTTTTGTGCTTTTAACTCAGAGGGGAAATGCATCTCAGGCTGTGGTTTACTGTTGGTTTCACACTGTAGCTGCAACGGCTTGCTTTGAATAGTAAAAAATATCATTGCAGCACAGGAGGAGAATCAACTTTATTTAAAACTTTCTACCTGTTCAACTTTCTTTTTTCTTGTTAAACTCGATGTTCAATCATCTCAACTCGTCTGAAATCTCTGGATATCTTATCTCAAGGTGCGTCTCCACGTTGGTGGGCTACAATCAGCCGTTTCCTCCTGGGTAGGACATTGGGGAGATGTCAGCTCGTAAAAACCTCATAACCATTTCAATCATCAAGGTGCAGAGAAGGAAATTAAAGCTATTGTTCTGCCTGCAGGGCCATTTTAACTGTCTGCTAGTCCTTCATGGGAAAGTTCAAAAACATCACAGAGCAGGAGCTGTTTCTGCTACTCCATAAATGGAGGAGTGTGAAAAGAGGAGAGCGACCCAGCGCAAGCAGAGCAGGGGGAAAACAGAGGAACCCGAGCAGAAGTGATTTCTCATCAGTGCCTCTGGTAGCACATTGTGCAATGAACAATCACGTCTGACTTTTCCTGTTGCTTAATAAATATATATTTTTAGATGAGTGCTACAGCACTGCTGGAAGTGTTACACATGTGGTGTGACTTGCTTTCTGAACTGCAGAATTTAGAATTTCACTTGAGATTTAGAAAGACTGCTTGCATGGTTTGGCAGTTAATTGGTGGTGCTGTTTTTATGATGACTTTTATTTATTTTTGATTGTTGAATTGACTTGCCACTTTTTATGAAGATTATTCAGCAATCCAAAAAGTTTCTCAAATTGCGTTCCAAACTCAAAATACAAAAAAGAGATATTTTGCAGAAAGAATATATTACTAAATATATTATATTAATTAATTTATATTTAAAATTATTTGTATTTTTTGTGACAGCATGAGAATTTGAGGATAAATGTACTTTATTGTCTTGAAAAAACAGCAAAACATATTTCTTGTTTTCAAAACATTTTTAAACTCCATAATCTTTAATCAAAATGCCTTAGCTTGCTCTTCAGCTGAAACAAATTTCCTTTTCTGCTGATGTCTCTTGAGTCATGTTAAGCAATAGCACAAAAGTTATTTAGGCAATGTTTTCGCATATCCTCATTTAATCTGGGAAATTTCTGGTATACAATGCTCACTGTTCTCCATCCACGCAGTTCATAATGCACAAGTCCTTCCCTACTTGTTTTTTTTTCATTAAATGTCCTGTTTCGGTCAGACATGTCTCATTCTGGAAGTAAAGCATGTTGTGACCGACAGTTCACGTAAACTTAAAAAAAGCAGCCATTTCTCAGGTCCTTTGAGTTCCATGAGGACTTTCTTCCCATCTGTCTCTCCTTCCTTTCTCTCTCTCTTTTCACACGCACGCGTACACGCACACACTCACACACGGTGGCGTTGACGGAAGCCTGTTATCTGCAGTTCTCTCTAGAGCGCGTGATCCCTTCCCCTCTCTGGCAGCTCGGGGCCTGTGATCACAGGAAGCTTAAGGGAAGCAGTTGTTCTCTGTTGTCTCCGGTTCTAGCGTGCGCTGATTGAGTGCACAGAGGCCAGGTCATTCAGACAGGGGCCTCCGCTCCTCCCCCTCCCCGCTGCCTGACTGGAAGGCCGATTTGGGAGAGATTTGGGCACGGCTTGGTAGAAAGTTCTTTTTTCTGTTCTGGTATAATGGCACTCTGGCCAGAAGGTTCTGGGTCTTGCAAATTAAGCAGGTAGTTGTGAACAAGGCCTCTGTGTGCTGAAAGGTCACGTGCTAATTTGAAAATTGAGTCTGATCACAACTTTTTCTTGGAAATTCAAAGGTTTCTGGTTAGAGTAGGGGTGTAAGAAAATATCGATACACGTGAGTATCGCGATATTTTGTTTGGTGATACTGTATCGATTCTCAAATACGCAATATCGATATAAAAAACATTTTTTTATGCAAGATTCATGGCCGTTGTTTCGTTTTGAGTTTATATCCCGACCGCTAGATAGCAGTCTTCTTACCTCTATACGTAAACCGTGACAACGTGTGCGTTCCGCTCCTGCAAGGTTTGTGCAGTCCCGCCCGCTCCGGCAAACATTCTAATATATTACATATAATTTTCGCATATCAATGGGGAGTATTTAAATCTCATTTGAATGAGCGCTCACGCTGTTCACTTTTGATTTCGCGATCACGCACACTCTGTGTAAAGAGAGCACATCTTACGATATAAGATATTTGTCAATGAGCTCCGGATCCGTTGAGTAGCAAATCCTCCACCATGGTCTTGTAGGTCAACCCATGATCAGTCAAATCTGACTCTTGCAAGCACTTAATTGTTCCCCCTTTACTCGTACTGCACAAAAAGTGGTTCAGTAGCGTTGAATGTTACAGGGACAGATTAATGCAAATGCAGATTTCACTGTGTTCTGGTTAAAAAAAAATAATAATAAAATATATATATGTGTGTGTGTAAATTAATTTTTTAATTTTTTTGCTAAGGTTTGCATATAGTGGTGTGTTATAAATTACAGTTTTCCTAAAATTATATCCTATTCTCCTATTCCTAAAATAAGAAATATTCCAATATATCGTCTTGACAATAACCGTGGAACACACACTATTTATTCACTCATACACTTATTTATCTAACACTCATACTCAGCCTACACCTCAAATTTGCACATAATATACAGTACCTGTACATACAAAAAAACTGTCTATTGTAATATACCTGCACACACAATTGTCAATTTATATATTTTTATTCCTTATTTACTTGTTCTATTTTTATTTTTATTATCTGTGTTTTTTGTTCTGTCACTGTCATTCTGTTACACTGTGGAAGCTTCTGTCACGAAAACAAATTCCTCGTATGTGTAAACATACCTGGCAATAAAGCTCATTCTGATTCTGATTCTGATTCTTACAGTATCGCAATATATCGCAACATATTGTATCACAGCCCCTGTATCGTGATATATACCGTATCGCCAGATTTTGCCGATACACAGCCCTAGGTTAGAGGTTGACCAATATTTGCTGAGAAGCAATTTTGTAATTAAGTTTAGCTGTGTTTTGTAGAAATTTTTCATTTATATTAAAGATTTATTTATTAGTGCTGAACTTCCTTACAAAATTAAAATAAAAAATGACTTACCCTTGAAAATATTTTGTAATTGTTCAAATAAATTAAATGTGGTTCATCACTACTGACATTTTTTCATATAAATTGAATTATGTAAAAAGGAATAGAAATAAACTCAACTCAAATCTTTTTGGCATCATTTTGGCATGGCATTTTGAATATTATTTGACCATCATACACATGAATGTTATACTGTTCTGATGTGATTTACTGTGCAATTGTGTTTCTTCTGCACTTACACTACCGTTTAAATGTATGGGGGCGGTACATTTTTTTTAATGTTTCTTAAAGGAAGTCTCTTATGCTCACAGAGGCTGCATTTATTTGATCAAAAATGCAGTAATAACAGTAATATTTTGAAATATTATTACAATTTAAAATAACGGTTTTCTGTTTTGTTTTACTATTCTACTGTCAAAATGTAATTTATTCCTGTAAAGACACAGCTGGATTTTGAGTAGCCATTGCTCCAGTGTCACATGATCCTTTAGAAATCATTGTCATATGCTGATTTAGTGCTCAAGAAACATTTCTTTGTATTATTAATGTTAAAAAGTTTTTGTGGAAACCATGCTAGTTTTTTAAGGATGCTTTGAGGAATAGGACGTTCAAAGGAACAGAATATATTTGAAATAGGAATCTTTTGTAATTTCTTTTTTTTATATAATAAATGTCTTTACTGTCCCTTTCAATCATTTTTATGTATCCTTGCTGAATAGAAGTTTTAGATTCTTTCAAAAATAAAAATGACTGAGCCAAAACTACCAAATGGTAATGTAAGTAATATGATAAGATAGTATTTAACAAATATTTAACATTTGAAAACAAAAGTGCTCTAGTGCTGGTACATGAAACATTTGAGCAGTTTCCTTTATATTCAAATTATGTGAAACTTGTGATGAAATAATATGATGAAATATTGGAATATCTGTCAAGCATGTTTTGGTCAAATGCAACAGGTCCACATGTTCTGCAGTTTGACTTTAGTTCAGTTGATTAAGAGAAGAAGTGGGGGGGAGGTGGGTTAAAGCCTTGCCAAAGGCAACAGTTTTTGGTGTTGCTTCTTTGATGTGAATGAGTTCTCATGAATAAACATGAAGGGGTTTGTGTTGGTTGTATTGTGTACCGTTGACATGCCACGTAAAAAAGGGAAGAAAAAGTCACAGAGAGGCAGTTAGTCACGGGCCCTTCTTATTGAGCACGTCACCCTTTCACAAGCTGCCTCATGGAAGGAAAACAGGGGGTGAAGAGAATTATGGGAAAAGCTCTTTATTTTTGACATGCCAACCCCTCCTCTCTCCTTACTCCACAAACACATTCTCTCTTTTTCTGACGTTTCTCTGTCAGTTTTGTACTTTTTCCCTCTCACATACTGAAACGACACATCGCTTAAGGTGAGGGGACTTCCTGTCTACACTGTTGTAAATGAGTTGCATGTTTCCACTTATGAATGAAATCATCCCCTGCAGGTCTGTCAACTTTAAATCTTCTGTTTAACACACAACAGTAATTTTGTATGAAGATAAAGATGTAATGAGGTACAGCAAACTATTAATGAAAGATGATGAAGTGTAATTTTCTACTTGAAATGCACTTTTATGATTTTATGTAGAGCTTTTCAAATCTGTTTTTGTAACTCCAGAATCATAAAAGCTGGCTATCTCCACAGGTTTTAATGAGGAACACCATAGTCTTCTCTTCAAGTGCTCTTTGCTATTATTTTTCCCTCTTTTTTCTCTGCATGCTGATATTTCAAAGTCAGTGGAATATTGGGCGTAGCACAGATCGGCGTTCCCGGACATCTGTATGGAGACAGATTTTGGCAGTCCACGCCTCCTTCAAAGGCCTTAGTGTTGCAGTGGCAGTATTCGTTTTTTTTTATCTTATTCCTCTCACACTTTGAGGAAGGGAGGAGATTAGTATGCCGTTCCATACCACATGCACACACACATACACACACCCTCTGAAGAAAGCCCTGTGTTCTGGCAGGCCTGTTGATTTATTTCAGTCTCTAAAGATGTCTCCTCACTTCTTGTTTACATTAAAGGTTGAATCCCTTGTTGAGAGGCTGCCTACGTTCCGCACTTTCTCGTTTGATATTCAGCTCTTCCTTGTAGAATGTGTATCCTGACTTTTTGCTTTCTGTTGTTGACTAGATGCTGCTTAAGAGGAGCTGAAAAAATGAGATAATCGAAAAGAGATTATGGTTGCTATGGTGATAACTTTTCTTTATTTGTGTATGACACAGAAACGTGATGTTTTCGCCACTGGACAGCAGCATTAGCAATATTGGACTTAAAAGTTAACTGGGAGTGCATAATATGTGTGTTATTATACAGACGTTTCTTATAGAAAATACATAATTGTTTCATTGTGTTAAAAGACCCTATGAACTTTTGAAACCCTATGGGTTTAAGTCCATCTGTGTTAACTTTGATGGAAAATAGTGTACTCCTAAAAGCTGGCAAAAGAGTCTTTTGCCACAATATACATTTTAAAATATTTTTCCCCCCAGAAAACTGACCAGTAAATATTGTTGACTCAACCTGAACTACAAAGATTTTTGTCCAATCAAATACTCCCCCCTCCCCAATACACCTGCAGCCGACTAGCTGCAAGTCATGGTTCATGTCTGTGACATAACTAAAGCCTGTTGGGTTAGGTATTTGATTATTTAAAAAAAGAGACATTTCCTTTTGATATGTCCCATGCAAACTTCCTGTTTTATGTCAGTGATAGCTAAAACTAAAAACAAATTGTTATTCCTGTCTTTAGGGTGTTTTGTTTTGATTTTAGTTTTGTTGCTTGTTTTGTGTTTTGTTTGCTTTGATGGGCTCTTTCTTTCTTTCTTTCTTATTGTTATTTTTAACCTGTCCTTAGGGTGTTTTTATTTAGATTTTTGTTTTGCTTTGTTTTGTTTCGATTTTGTTTTGTTGCTTGTTTTTTTGTTGTTGTTGTTGTTTGCTTTGATTTGCTCCTTTCTTTCTTTCTTTCTTTCTTTCTTTCTTTCTTTCTTTCTTTCTTTCTTTCTTTCTTTCTTTCTTTCTTTCTCAAATATAAAATAAAAATAACATAATGGATATAATGCATTTTGGTATTCAGTACGAGCCCTGAGGCTTGTTGTCGTGATGCCGTGAAGACAGAGCGGCCCTGCTGTCTCTAGCTGCCTGTTGCATCCTCAAAGTCACTTATTCTCGGCACGAGAGCTACTCGTTCTCTCAGTTTCTATGGAAATGGCTGCTTACTTGATTGGCTGTTCCAGATTGCACAGGAGATTTCAGTGTTTTGCAAACGGACCAACAATAGCGGAAGAAAGTAAATTGAATTTAATTAAAAAGTAAGGTTGATAGAATTTCTTCCAAAGCTTACTATGCTTTTATCTGCTGCTTTCGGGGTTTCTCTTAATCAGTATAATTGTGAATTTGAATTTCTTTACTCTTACTTTCAAGGAAAGAAAATCAATTTTCAGATGTATGGCATAGAGAAACGTCCTGCATCTGAAGAAGAAAAATAGAGCACTTAAATGAAATTGACTCAGTGTTACAGCTTGGTAGTTATCTTGCTTTAGAGGCAATTATTTCTTTGCCATGTTTTAGCCCAGGGTCAAATTAATGTGACACACAGCCGCATGGTTCATATGTGAAAGTGTGTGTATCACCCGATTTGGAGGGTGGATATGGGTGATGTGGGGTGGGGGGCCACTGACTCAGAGCCAGGTCCTCCTCTTGACATTTCGCCTTAATGATAATTAATTGCACTGCTTCTATCTAGCATCTAACATATGTGTTTTCCATAGACCCTCCCTCCGCATGCTTGAAACTGCTCCACAGACAGTAATGTGATTTATTCCTAATGTTACAAACGAGATTAAACTCCTCTGCAAGATGGATCCGGGGTCCTTCGAGTCCTTTCTCACCGCAAAAGTCTGTGGTGGTGACATCATAAAGGATGGGAGGAATAATAAAGGAGATGGTACAAGGTGGGATTGTGGGATGGCTGGGGGAACACTTTTGTGACAACTCGCTCTTAGACGTGACCGCACACACATGGTATGCCTGACGGATCCGAGTCGTGGCTAATTGCCATGTGTGCTGTTGAATATACCATTGTTAGAATGGAAAGCAGGATCTGTTTCATTTTAAAGTGATGTCATTCTCCTTTTGTAGCCCCAAAAACTGGATTATTGGTAAATCCCAGAACATGCAAGTAAAATCAGACGGAACCACAGTTCTTTATTTGAGTTTGTTAAAGTTTAGCTCTGCCGTTTATGTGATCGTACCAGTTACTCATTTAGAAATTAATTCCTCCACATTGTCTTCCAGCCATGACAGAAAGCAATTAGAGCGTATAGTTTCTCTCTTTTTTTTTATCCCTGTCTATTGCTTAAATTTATGATGCCGGTAAATAAAGGATGCAAAATGAGTCTCATCATTTTAGATCTTGGGGAACTCAATATTCCGCCTGACTGATCAGTGTCGTGTGTGCCCGCGCAACTGCTTTAGTATTTATATGAGGGAGCGTCAGCATGCGTGTGTGTGTATAGGGTTTGTTATTTAAGACTTCGCTCCGATCCACCCCCGACGGATTGAAAGCACAGGCCTGAATTATGAGGGGCGGTTTGGGTAATGTATTTCTAATAAACTGACTTTCTGGGTGGAGAGCTCGGAGTGACCCAGGCTACAGCGCTCCATGGGGTCCTCCAGCTGTGTGTGTGAATCTCTGCTCCCATGTGATCCTCCTGGGACCGCGATGTAGAGAGGATTAAATCTGAACTCACAGTGAAATATTGAGGGACAGAAGTCTGGGACCAAAATAAAGTAGCTATGGGCTTGAGTAATTGACAGTTTGTTCAATTTAGTCAGGAATGGCTTGCTCGGAAATGAAAATTCGGTCATAAATGTTGTTCCAAAACTGCATGAGTTTTCTTTCTTTCTCAAAACACGAACAGAGAAATTTTTTTTGAAAAAAGATTGCGCTGGTCGCTATTTTTCATGCAGCTAAAGAGGCATTGAATCTTTATAAATTTAAAAAGAATGCAAAATCCATAAATGTATACCATATGATAGTTTGAAAAACAAACTGAAAGTTAAAGTAATTCCTTGTACCTTTGTGTACAAAGTTTGAGCACAAAAGTTTCAGCTAGAGCTTGTTCCATAATGCAGATTCAATTCTGTCAGATTCAAGTGAATTAAATAATATAGATTTCAGTTGTATATTATTTAACTTGTTTGGTGATATATTGAATATTAGCAGTATAGTCTGTTTGTGATGAATTTGATGACCATTTAAACGGATGCAACGTAGTAAATATTGCAATGTTTTTAATGTGCTTTTATTTGCCTGTAAGTTTCTTAGACTAATTTACAATCTGAGGCTTAATGCAGAATTTAAACTTAAGTTGGAACTAATTCAGTTAGATTTGCAAAGTTGAATACATGTACATGTAGGCCTATCAGTTTAAACTGTGAATTAAATTCTGTGAATCAATTTAATGATGTCTCTCAACATGCGGTATAAATACTGTCAGAAGCTGAAAATAATAATGTGTATATATTGACCTGTCCTATTTAACAGTACAGAACATTTCTTCTAGTTAAAGAAAGGGTTTTATCATCTTCCCGGTGTGTTTGTGTTTGTATGTGTGTGGGTGTGTTTTTTTTAAGCAGACTCATTAAGCAGTAATCTCTTGCCATGCAACACCTCGATACACTGCAGACGCACTTAACCAAAGCATCTGTAGTGAGCACACACGGTAAAGAAATGCGCAAAACACAAACATATGTAGAAAAAACTTTTACATTTACTCCCGCCACCGCCAGGGTCTAACTTCAACCACCTGGACATTGTCTGGACTCCACAAATCTACTGCCTAGTGGGAACGACTTGGTGCCATAAGTTAAACCCTACCACTAAAAATCTCATCAGCGCTGACCAGACTGTGCCGGATTGCTGAGGAAATCCCCTGTTTTTGTTGTTGTGTTTGAAACGAGATCTAAATGAGTTTGACAATGAAGATGACATATTTGGAGTCACATTGCCTCTTTACAAATGAGGCTCTGTGTGTATGTGGCCGGCCCTTTTGATACTAGAGATGGGCCAACAGGAAGCCGGCCAGTGCTGGCTTTTTCACAGGGAGCTGCCTGTGCAATGTTAGTGGAGTTTGTGTGGATGTAAACCCATGGCAAGTGGCCGTCACAGCATTAGTTTGCCACTCAGCGATCCACTTTTCATCTGTAGTTCATTTTGTATCATTGTGATGTTGTGAAACATCCATCAGATACGAAGTGTTTTGAGTTGAATTGTTAAGTGCCTGTAGTGCCTTTAAGTGCTTGCAGATGCTGGAAGTTTAATAAATGGGTAAAGTAAGTGACGTGACATTTGTGCACATCTGTATGACATATACAGATAGATTAATTTATATTAATTTAATTAAATATATTATTTGTATATATTATCATACATATATATATATTATCTTTTTATGCATGTTTTGAATTTCTGAATTAAATTGAGAGAGAGAGAGAGAGACTGTGAGAGAGACTGAGACTCTTGAGACTCTGCCTGAATGACTGAGCGCGTCCTCCATCCCAAAAAAATTCCTCATATCTTTTCAATGTTTAGGGGTAACGTACTCCCTCACGACTGGTGTCAGTGCTATAAAGTAAAGCTTCAGTTTTTCCCCGCGTCGTTTATCCCAGCGTTTACCTCTCACGCCACTAGCTCCGCCCTTGCACCATAGCTCGTGACCGGAAGAGAAGATGAGTCGTTTTGAGGGGGAGGGGAGGGTAACGTTTTGATTAAAGATTACAAGGACACATGAATTAAAAAAAAATTATGACGTGCACGGATAAATTATTTATAATAAACACTACAGTATTCCATTAAAAAATACGAATTTTCAATTTTGATTTCATGGTGACTTTAAATTAGAATTGAATTAAATAAGAAAGGATAAGTGTCAGTGACCCGGTAAAAATACTAACATTTGTTTCCTGGGGATTAATTTTACTTGCGCAAAAAGCAGCAAACAACAGAACATGAGGATTCACATGGTCATCATATCACATCACTCACCTGCAGCGCTTCTGCGAGCGGAGAAAAACATAATAAAGCTAGGCTATATATATATAGATATATACATGAATAAATAGGCCTGTATGAGAAACATATTTTTACTTAAATGATAAATTAAGAAAATGTAAGAAAAACAAGTAGCGTAGTATGCAGAGTTTCAGTTCATTTTTGTGCTGCGCGAAAGGAAACCAGACGGCAGAAAGCGGCATCTTATTTTTCTTTAGGCTTATTTTACAAAAGCTCAAAGATTTGTTTTTATTGCGAATGTACACAAATAAAGGCAAACCTTTTACAATTCCAATTATCTTTAAGACTAAAAGGAGTAGTTTCTTCCACTGTTAGAAGGAAAAAATTCAAGTGATTGCGCCGGCGCCGCGTGCGCTCACACAGTTAAGCTTTGCTACCTTGACAATGCAGCCTGTTCATTATCATAATAAAATACAGTCAAAAAAACTATGTAGTAAAAAAAATATGTAGAAAAAATACTTATTTTTTCTTTTTTTTTGGAATGAAATTATAGAAATTAATACTTTTATTTATCAAGGATGCTTTAAATTCATCAAGAGTGATGATAAAGACATTTATAATGTTACAAAATATTTATATTTCAGATAAATACTGCTCTTCTGAACTTTCTATTCATCAAAGGAATCTGAAAAAATTCTACTCAGCTGTTTTCAACATAATAATAAATGATTTTTGAGCAGCAAATCTGAATATTAGAATGATTTCTGAAGGATCACGTGACTGGAGTAATGATGCTAAAAATATAGCTTTGAAATCACAGGAATAAATTACATTTTTAAATATTTTCAAGTAGAAAACAGTTATTTTAAATAGTAAAAATATTTCAAAATGTAACTGTTTTTGCTGTATTTTGGATCAAATAAATGCAGGCTTGGTGAGCAGAAGAGAATTCTTTAAAAACATAAAAAATCTTACTGTTCAAAAACTTTTGACTGGTAGTGTATGTTAGCCTAGTTTGAAGTTAAAGATATTAATATTAATTAGGTGAGTCTGAGACGATTATTTGACAGTGATTTCACATTTCTTTTTTGTATGAAGGCTAAATACAAATAAAAGGTGAACATTAATTTATTTGTGCTGTTTTTTTTTTCTAAAATATAATATGGTTTTATATGAGGTGTCATAGACTTGGCAAATTAATTTTTCATAAGTTTGTATGCACAGACATCTGTTGTGGACGTTCTTGGCAGTTTTTACGAGGCTTTTTTTAATAGTGTTCATTTCGATATCGGAATTATATGTTATCGACCGAAATTAAGAAATATATCATGATATAAATTTTGCCCATATCGTCCAGCCCTAGGTCTGTGTATGATTAACTGTTTAAAGTTATTATTATTATTTTAATTTTTTTACTTTGCACACACAGCACATGCAAATGGCTCTTTTTGTTTTTCAGCATGCAAAATGTGCATCAGATGGCATGTTAATTGAACTATCCTGATGTGTCGCACTTGTCATTAGAGCGTTTTTCTCCACTGGAATTTTGCATCGCAGCATTGTCAGTTTTGATCGTGTATACAATGTGATTTTTTTGTGTGTGTGATTAAATCACACCGAGTTTTTCCATCACCGTGTCACAATGACAGTGAGGAAACGCCTGTCGACAGGTAGATTTCTCTGATAAAAAACAAATGTCAAAACATAATATAGTAGCATTAAATCATGTGGCTGTTGAAAGCAATTGACAGCATTTTGTTTATTCGCATCTCTAAGACCCCCTGGAATTCTTCACTTAGTTAACACTCCCATACACAGTGTCAGAATCGTCGGTTTGTAAGCTAGTTGCAGTAATGCCCGCTTATTGAGCTTTGACTCCTGTCATTAGATTGCATTAGCTGAAGTGTCATAGAGCGCTCGAGGGACAGCCCTGCTCCATCTTCTGCTCTGTATGCAGACAGAGGCCGCTGTCGATCCATTCACCCCCTCCTTACTTTTTTAATTAAGAAAATTGATTGTCCTGTCCTTTTCAAAAAGCATATTATACTTTATTAAGTAAGTTCTTGAGTAGGCACAATAACAGAAGAGGAGCAGTTTAATATAGGAAAGGAAAAGGAGGTGGGGGTGGATAGTGAACTAGTGATTTGAATTGACTGGTACAGGAACGCAGCAAATGCCTGGGAGCTATAAAAGCTGATTATTTGGTTTCTGATGGCGGCCTGGAATGGTAATGTCTCACCGCTTCCCCTGCAAGTTTTAATGTAATTGTGCACCATATCAGGTATTAAAAACTTTTCTTGTCCTCCCACTCCATTCCTTTTTTTTATGTTGGTTAAAATGTTCCTTAGTATTCGATCCTGATAGCAGGGCTGTACCTTTATTCTCAGAAATTGAGAGACAGTAAAAGGAAAATGTGAATTGGAAAGTGTGTTTATTCAGTAAATCAATAGCTTTCTAAATAAGTTCTGTAGCCTAATATGCTATACAAATTTTAAATGAAGTTAATTTGACCCGCAGTTTATTAAACAGTAGCAGGGATGAAATCGTTTAGATTTAAACTGACTTTAATTGTGAACTGATTTGACTGAATCGTTGAGAATTGCTCACAAATCTGTTATTTCAATGGCTTGTGGGCGTGTTTACTCACCAGCTTTACACAAGAGTAATATCCAGCAGATGAAACATTTTGGAGCACAGCATAAATAAAAACGTGTATATTAATGATGGATGTGAATTGCATATTTTATAATTCTGGTTCTGATTTTTCTCATTTAATGATTCTTTTAGTACTTTTTGAGGAAGAATATTTGGGTGTAAAGAAAGGTAATTTATATTACTTCCCTCATTAGTCAAATGATGAGATCATGTAAGATTTCAACAGAACAAATATATAACTGTTTGCACAGACTTTTTAATGACATTTCATGGACTTATTATAGGTAGCAAAAAAGAAATCCAATAATTGCCTTAAATATATTTAACAAAATACAAATACAAAATGTTAAAATGTATTTCAGTTAAAAATGAAATGTTATTTGTATATTTAAAATATCATAAATGTATGTATTTATTGTTTATTCAATTAATTCAGTCTGTGGTGCTCTCTGTTCTCATGCTAAAGCACTTTATTATCATTATTATTATCATCGTCATTTATATATCTATGACGTTTGGTAGCCTGGAAAACCCATTTTAAAAAATTCCTTTATTTCTAAGTTTTCCATGACATTGGGACCTGTTTGCAATGCATAAAAACACATGTACGAGATCAACAAATGAGTAATCTTGCTGTGTGGTGTGGTAATTAGCATTTCGTTTATTTGTCACTCTCATCAACACGTTTCAGATCAGTTACCGCACTGTGGTCTGAATGTAGTGTTATATCGTTGATTGAGTTTCTTGATATGATAAAATAATGATGTGCAGTTTTGGATGTATTATTATGACAGATTAAGAATGTAGGCTTTCAAGAACCGGCATCAGCCATTAGTTACATCTTTTCTACCGTCGTCAGTCACACTCGCTACAGACACCACTGATGCTTGAATACATTTCTATAAAACGCAATCTCTTTTAGGGAGTAGTAATATGACACAGACAGGTGCGTTTCTCATCAATATCAATTTTAAACGGATAGCACACCCGCTGTAGTGTGTTTAGATGCTGTGAAGCCTCAGAAATCGCAGTGTGGATGGTGAGAGCGTTAGAGATGCTGTCAATGATATGACAGGGTGTGGTTATATTTGTGATTAAATTTTCAAGGCTTTTATTAACTTCGCTCTGGTTAAGGTGTGGCCCCTCTGCAAAGCATGAATTGCTTTATTTAATATCCATTTGCATCACAGACTAAATGAGGAAATTGCTCTCGACGGTCTGTCAAAATAAGACAGGCCCCTGTTTTGTTAAATCATGAGAAACTGTAATTGCCCTAAATTGAAACTGGCCAACACGCACACCATCTTGCAAATGCTAAATGATGTTGAACTTAGCACAGTGCTAAACCGTTCATAGAAATTCACTTTTGATAGCAGGAGTTCGGGCCAAAGGAAAGTCTAGTTAATAGTGCGATTTGCCTGCTATGAACAAACACGCATGACCTCATTGAGTTCTGATGAAAATTTTTCGCTATGAATCACTTTATAAATTCCACATTTTTTTCTCTCGCTCTCCCTATCATCTTTGATTTTGCTAACTGATTAAAATGTGTGTCCCTAAGCCACATCAGTGACATAAGTGCACAGATTTTATTCATTAAAACATCATCAACAAAGGCCGGCGCCGACATAGTCACTGATATTAGTACCTCATTGCTGTTTATGGATTGAGCTGGAACAGCAGAACCGTTTCTAGGGCATTCTCTCTCTGATTTTCAAAAATCAAAGAAAGCTGAGAAGCTTTTATAGAGAGCAGAACAGGCGCCATTGACTCCGAAATAGTTTTTAGCATGTGAGCAGTCGGAACCACACATCGAGCGAGTTACTTCTAACATTGCTCTTCTCTTTTTTTGGGTTCCAGATATGGTGCGGAAAAAGAATCCCCCTTTGAGAAGCTTCGGCGGTGAAGAAGAGGAGGGTGAGGTGGTGGCGGCCGAGGCCACGGGCCCAGAGAGCGGGAACGCGGGGAGCCAGGCCTCAGAGCCCGACCGTGCTGTGGCCGAAGAACAGGAGGAACCGTCCTCCCCTGGCCCCATCAAACCAGACAGGCCTGACTTTCATTACTCCAGCCACAACCTGGCAGCATCCTACTCCAGCCGCGAGGGCACTGATACTGAACCGCTGGACTCTACCACCTCCCCAACGAACTCTGATCCAGGTGATAGAGGAGACTGTGAGGACGACCGGAACGGTCTAAAACCCAGCACCCGGTCAGGAGGTGTCATCGTACAGGGCTGCACCAGTAACGGAGAGGAGAGGGACGCCACACACAGCCCGCTAGCATTGCTGGGCTCTGACAGCCCTCGTGGTGCGGCTGTCGAAGGCTCTAAAGTTCCTCCTGTTACACTTCATCCACAGAGGCCCATTGGGGGAGCGGAGGACGCCCCTAGCCCTCTGGGAGCTGAGACGGGAGCACCTCCACCCACCTCACCCAAACTACAAGACTTTAAGTGCAACATTTGTGGGTACGGTTATTACGGCAACGACCCCACGGACCTGATCAAACACTTTCGTAAGTACCATTTGGGTCTGCACAACCGGACGCGACAGGACGCGGAGCTGGACAATAAGATTCTGGCACTACATAACATGGTGCAGTTCACAGCCCAAACACAGGCCAAAGACTCAGCGCGCCTCCTTGTTCAATCAGCTCAGAGCGGCTCTGCGGCGGAAGCAGGGTCACCCAGATCCTCCGTACTTAACGGCACCTACGACGTACAGGTAATCACAAAGCAGATGAAAGGAGAGAAATGTTGTTTCTAGATACAGTATACATATTAATTCAATCCAATAATAAATAATAAAAGTACGGTAACACTTTAATATAGGGACCTGTTCTCACTATTAACTAGTTGCTTATTAGCATGCCTATTATTAACATATTGGCTGTTCATTAGTACTTATAAAGCACATATTTTGCATGACCATATTCTGCATCCCTAATCCTACTACCCAAAACCTAAACTTAACAACTACCTTACTAACTATTAATATGCAGCAAATTAGGAGTTTATCGAGGCAAAAGTTGTAGTTAATGGGTTGTTAATAGCGAGAATTGGAAAATAAAGTGTGAATAAAATAAAGTGTGACCAAAAATACTAATAAGTTGTAAAAAATACATTAAAAAATTGTTAACTAAAAAACCCTAAAATATTATCGTTTTTTTTTTTTTTACTGAAAATAAACTGAGCTACTGTTCAAAAGTTTGGGATCCGATTTTTGTTCCGTTTGGCAAGGTGAGTATAAACATTTTTAATGTTTACAAATTTCAAATAAATGCTGTTCTTTTCAGCTTTCTATTCTTAAAAAATCTTGAAAGCACAGTTTCCACAAAAATATTAAGCAGCACAAATAAAAGAAATGTTTCTTGAGCACTAAATCAACATATTAGAATGATTTCTAAAGGATCATGTGACACTGAAGAGTGGAGTAATAGTTGCCGAAAATTCAGCATTGCCGTCACAGGAATAAATTACATTTTAAAACAGAAAAAGTATTATAAAAATTTTCCATATTTTAAAATATGAATGTTTTACTATATTTTTGATGAAGTAAATGTAGCCTTGGTAAGAATAAGATACTTTTTTCAAAAACATTAAAAACACTTACCAGCCCCAAACTTTTGAACGGTAGTGTACGTGCTATGTCTATTTATGCATATTAGAGTTTTGCTTCATTCCTCTCATCACCTGTATTGAAATCAAGTTAATCTCCTTTCTACTTTGCCTGTGAAATTAAATTTAATGATACATGGACTTGCTTCATATGTAGAGTGTTCCAAATCAGTGACTTATGAAGGCTCGTTTCAGTTAAGATGCTGCCTTGGAAGGCAGCTGCCTATGTAGGAAGCAAGATGGCCTTATAGTTTTGGAGCAGTGCTGTAGTCAGACCCATGGGTCATTAAGGCTTAAAAATGATGCATGCACATGCAGCTGTGAAACTTAAAATTTATGTCACTGAAGTAAAACCACTAGACGGATGGACATGATGCATGCAAAGTCATGTACACGAAGAAACTCGCACACTGATGAACATTGGCTGGATTCATTTTTAAATTTTGACTAGCCCTCATACAGTCTGTATTTGTTCATGCATGTGTTATAAAATAATGTCATGAATAAGCAATCAAGCTACTCCATTCAAATTTAAATGCAGGCATCATTCGTCATATCACCTTAGTGATTTCTGATTTATAAAAACAAACCAAAAAATGTGAAGGAGATTAGTCTGGATCATGCTGGCACACTGCATTTGGCTTTGTTCTGTGACTTTGGCTGATTTATCGTCGCACTAGCCTCAGTGTATCATGTTTAAATGGACCATTATGAGCAGTTGCCTGCTTTGCACATGTGCATGTACTCAATCAAGCAAGCACACAGCGCAGCTTAGAGTACCTGATGTTTTTTTTCTTCTAATAACACCAGCCACGATCTTTTTCAGTTCAACATCAGCCTGTCTACAAATTGTCGTAATACCGTATAAATTCTTAGGAAAAAAGTTTGAATAATGAGTCTATTCAGAATTCATTCCTAGTGGAATTTTCCATGCAGTAATATCGACGACTGCGATTTTCTTATTTTCCCAATGAAAAAAGGGGGGAAAAAGAGCGTAGGTAAGCAGGTGAGGGGAGCCATTGAAAACACAGGAGTCGATTTATTTTAAACGATGGGTAATGAACAGATGTCATAGTCATTTATCTGCCTAACTTTCACCATGGTTTCACTCTTCACTTCAACAATGTCATGTTTACAATTTAAGCGGCATATTTAAGTTTGGTTTCTGCGAAGTGAGCCAAGTTTGGAAGCGTTTAGCTTTAGTCAGTGCAAGGGTGATTTTGCCCGGTTTACCAGCCAGATGTAATGATTTGAATTATTACTAGATCACTGATGTAACTTGTGCTCACTTGTGTTCTTTGTTTAGTAATAGGAATATTCAAAATAATAATATAATAACATGCATTTTATTTATTATACATTTAGCATTTATATTGTATTATAGTTATTATCTATTTAATATTATGGAATAGTTATTTATTAATATTTATATTGGTAACTTGAGTTCAGTACAGCCAATATGCTTAAATATACATGGCACACATATTTTGGTCAACATAGTGAGTTTTTATTTTTATTTTTGTATTTATTTAAAAAAAATTTTTTTTACATTAAATTATTAATATTATTATATGATTTACTATAACTTAATATATTTAATGATTAACAATAAATAATAACTGTACGTAATTTGATGCACATCGCATTTATTTTGCCAAGTGACCTTAGATGCGATGTTCAGTTGTTATGGAGGATATTTGTTTTTCTCTTTCTTTCTTGCTTGCTTTCTTTTAACCATAACATTAAAAAATATATATATATTTCTTAAGAAAAGGTTTATGTTGTCTGTGTCACAAGTGCACTTTTCTTAAATGCAATTCCTCAGACAGGTGATACAGAGCAATCATCTGAGACTTCAGTTTAGTCCACTTTCTATCTCTAATATGCTTGTGTCAAGTCAAGTCACCTTTATTTATATAGTGCTTTTAACAATACAGATTGTGACAAAGCAACTGAACAGCATTAATTAGGAAAATAGTGTCAATAATGCAAAATGACAATAGTAAACACTCATTTTTCAGTTAAAGACAGTTCATCATTGAATTCAGTGATGTCAACATCCAGCTCAATTTAAATAATATCTTTGCAATCATGTCAACGATATCGCTGGAAATGAAGTGTCCCCAACTAAGCAAGCCAGAGGCGACAGCGGCAAGGAACCAAAACTCCATCTTGTGTAAGAATTATAATCAAGCACATATTACACTAAGCAGTGGGTGTTTATTTAATCATTGCTTCAACATACAGCTCAGGGGCTGCTCAGGGGAAAGGGCCTGTCTGTGCTGTGACATTCCTTGAGTGTTTTGTCTGGAGCATGACGTTGAATTCCCCACAGTGCGTATGTAGCTCAAGACCTCCCACTCACACTCTTTTGGCTCTATAACTGCCAGCTAAATATTCCATATGCTTTCTATAGGCCAGACATCTATTGCATCTTAAGCCATAGATCTGCATGTCTATATTTTAATATACATGCAATTAAGAAATATTTTTGTTAGTTATGTTTTACTTTTCTTTCTTTTTAAATCCAGAATTTAATTTCAAAGTATAAGAACTAAAGTTACACCTGGATAATAATAATCAGAGAAGA
Organism: Sinocyclocheilus grahami; assembly: GCF_001515645.1. Classification (NCBI taxonomy): domain Eukaryota; kingdom Metazoa; phylum Chordata; class Actinopteri; order Cypriniformes; family Cyprinidae; genus Sinocyclocheilus; species Sinocyclocheilus grahami. The sequence goes on along the minus strand of NW_015505328.1, from coordinate 765,029 downwards.
TAGGCTCCGCTTTTGCATCACTACCAACGGGCTCACAGCATTCACAAGTGCACCATCAAACATTGCCCCTTCTGTCCCCGTGGGCTCTGCACTCCTGAGAAGCACCTGGGGGAGATTTCCTATCCCTTCGCTTGTCGTAAGAGCTCCTGCTCGCACTGTGCTCTACTTCTGCTGCAGCTAACAGCCGGAGGGACCACTACCCCATCCCCGCCAGCTCCCCGAGCGTCCGTCACCCATCAGTGTGACCAGTGCCCGTTCACCTCGACTGATATTGACTTGCTTCTCTTGCACTATGACAGCACCCACACCTCGCACACCTTACTGGAAGTCAAACCAGAGGAGGAGGGATCAGGGGATGCAGGGCCAGGGACAGGACGGGACCATCCTGGAGAGTACGCCTGCACTAAGTGCCATTTCTTCACTGAAGTGGAGGAGGACATCTTTCGTCACTACAGGTAAAATCGCATAAGAAATCACCTTATTTTTTAGAGCATCTTTACTAAATTTATTGCTAACATTTTTAAAACTATATGTAATATGTGACTCATCCTGCATCGCTTGTGCTACAAACATGAATGATACCTCAATTTATGTGGCTTGTTGAGGAGCGGTAGACTTCAATTTATGGAGGGACCTGAACCATATCTAGAGGTCTTAAGGTTGGGGTGTGTATTTATAAAAAAAAAAAAGTAAGTTAATATTTTGCACTGGATTAACTCGTGCATTACTTTAACTCATAATATTAAACATTATATTGGACCTTTTAAAATATTTTTGTTTAGCTTTCAGTTATTTAATATTTTGATATTTTAGTTAAATTTAATATATTGTAGCAAATGACCACTGGACAGAGTGAACTGTTAAACCGTTTTACTTTGGCAGCTTTGCTTTCACGCTTATACAATCCAATTCATTTTTATCTGTGTACATTTTAATAAATATTATAAAGGTCCAGTATTTGTTTACGTATTTATTTGAGCTAATTTATAATTTTTTTGTTTAATTTGCTTTAGTTTAAAATAAAAAAAAATTATAGAAACTACATAAACTACTAACAATAACAAAAAAATAAATAAAAACTTTAAAATGAAAATGGAAAATATAAAAATAAAAACTGATTCAAAATTGTAATTAAAATATAATAGTATCTCAATGACAATAAAATAGCACTGATATTATAGATATATATATATTTATATTTTCATATTTTTGTAGCAAAAGGCATAGCATTGGACAGTGAAAGCAGCTGTTGATTATAGCCAGCAAGCTTGTGTTACACATTTGTTTCTGTGTTGGCGGTTTTGCTTTCATACTGATAGGTAACAGGTTTTCCCTTTCCCCCCCCTTTTTTTTTTGCACTTTACTTGAAGTCGAACAACACAGCTGAATAAACTGAAAATGCTAAACGTCAGGGAGTAACTTTTCTTACAGCAGTCCCTCATTGGTTTTGATTTGGCTTGTCTTGAGGCCATTTGTGCATGTAAATGTGTGCACTTTAGTGTTTGTTTGCGTGTGTGTGTGTGCGCGTGCATATGTCTGTTAAGTGTGTACATGTGGGAAACTATTATACCTTTACATATTCTTTCTTTCACCAGCTGTGTACTATGTGCGGCGCGCATGAGTATGGCTCTGCTTTACCTTCACATAAGATCTCAATTACTCTCCATTTTCTGCCAGAGTTTACAGGCATGTCTACATGTGCTGGTTTGAATTTATTGATAAAAATGAGTTTACTGCACCACTGAAATCCATATGTCCGCTTGAGTTTGGCACAGTAGAAAGAGAACAGAAAGGCACTTTGCTAAATCTAATATAAGTGTTGTGTAAATACACCAAACCACCTCAATGCCACATATGTTTGATATTATAGTATATTCTGCCATATTATGTGCAAGAACCTCTTCTGAGCAATTTTACTACTGATGTTTACAAAATGAACCCAATAACACAACTTTAATACAAAATCGGCAGCATCTTGCATGTGCAATAGATTTTGCACTTATATGTATTTAAAAGTATTTTATGCTTAATAAAATTCACTTACAAATTCTTTAAATATTTAATATTTTTTATAAGTATTAATTCTGGTACCAATTCCATTTAATGGTTATGGTTCCTAAATTATGATAGTGTTTTAGTGCCATGAAAAAAACCTAAAATGTCATTACATTGAGATTACAGATGTAATATTATGAGAGTAAAGTCATTGAGAATGTAACATCAATGTGATGGAGAACAGTAAACTCAATCAAGTCTGTCTGAATTTTTCTTTGCAATAAATTTAATTTCTTACATATTTTCATAACATTATGACTGTATTCTCAATTTTGTTTTATTTCAATGTGACATTAAAATGCTGCCATGCTAGATTTAATTTAATGATTCTATTTTATTAACAATAATTGGAAATTCTCATTGCATTCATTACTATGAGCAACCTGTTGCAAATGATCAGATCATTTCAGATTTCAGGCAGCAGAACAGTAAAAACATTAGAAATCAATAGTAAAAAATAAGTATGTTTTTTCTAACCAACCTTGTGATTTAGTTGGTTAGTGAGTCATTTTTTGTGCGTCACATCTAAAAAAATATATTTTTATTGCAAAAGTGAAACAGACATATACACACACACACACGTATACATCCTTTTTTCATACAAGTATTGTATATTTTATTATTTTTTCCAATTTGTTTAAATATTTGTTTATATAAATATTTTTAAGTTTTGATTAAGAATCAAATTCTAACCTATTTATATTTCAGTCTACATGCATAAAATAACACGCATACATAGTCATAGTACAAAGACGTCGCACATAACTGCACGACAGACACAGTTTTTCTGCTATTTAAACTTTTTCAGTAATTGCACAGGTTCTCATGTTGTTAAATGATCAACGATCTAATCTGACTTGTCAAAGATCTTGGCGGAGGAATCATTTGTCAAGTTGGCGCTCTTGTCAGGAAACGCTGAATTTTCAGGCCTCATACACCCACCTGTCCCCTAGAGAACATGTGTGAAGGTTTTTATACGTTTGAGTCTTGAGTGACGTCCATCATGATCCAGCTGCCCCTGGGCTGGTTGTTTCAGGTGGACGTGGAGCAGTGTTTTCAGCCTGTGCGTGCGGCCTTTCTGAATAAGGCGCTGTTTGTATTCAGAGCCCACAGCCTGGAACCTGTCGAGGAGAGAGCCGAAATCAGACCTGTATGGCCTCCCTGGAGAGCTCCTGCTTCTCAGCTCAGACCGTCCAGAGTGTGTGTGTGTGATCGAGAATGTGCATGTCATATTTTGTTTTTAAACTACTTTTCCCTCATATATATTTTTTTCTCACCAGGCTTACGGGCAGCATGAGAATATTGTGTACACTTGAAGTACACTAGATTTTAATGTGTGGGCTACTGCATGCATGTTTTCAGCATTGTGTCTTCTATGTTATTGTATGAACATCTGTGTCATGGTATCCGGTTTCATTGTGTGGAATCGTTCGGTGACCTCTGTGTGTGCGTGCGAATGATTGTGTGGTCTGAGGAATCACTGATACATAATATTTCCCGTATGCGTCTCTCCTGAATATCTCGCTATAGTGTAGATTTATGAGCAGAATCCTGCCCTCTAGTCTCCAAACAGCAACCCACCCACCATGAACGTGAACCTGATATTGATGCTGTAGCCTCCCACACCTCGTGCCCACCTGATCCAGTGCACACTCAATATATCATGCTGCCCTCCAGTTCGGGAAAGGGAGACCTTTTACGTGCAGGAGCTGAAATGGCGAGAACACTGTATTGGATTTTGGACATGCTGGTTTTAAACTTTGTGTCAACTCATTGTGGGAGTCACTTAGAAAGGTGAAGTGTGTAATGTCTGCACATCTTTGGATGCATTGCTTGGATAAAAAGTCCCACCCCAAACGTACATTTTTATTGATTGACACTGCAAGTGGTGACAAAGTCACACACTTCACCTTTATAAAATTAGCCGTCTGATAAAGTGATATGCTGAAGTGAATTTTAGCTGAAAACTGAAATTGCATTTTTCATTTAAATTTGGGTAATTAAACTTAGTATGCTGTTTAGGTTATCATGTTCTCAGGTGATAAATTAAACCAGTCATAGTAAAGTCTAAAATCGATATTTCAGCCAAACAAATTTTACATACTGCCACTCTATTGCCACATAATTTTTGGTCACATTGAAGTGCGTTCACACTGCTGACATGTTTATGTGTTGTAGCTTGTTTACATGACATTGTTGAAACAGACAAATTGTGCCATCTGTGAAACACTAATAGACTAAAACCAAAAAGTATATATTTTCCTGCTATTTCAGCATAATATCCATGTTGAGTGTGGAAGGAGACTGATACATTTAAAATCATACAGAAATGCAGTCATAATCCACATTGAAATCAATAGATTAGCTGCGTGAATTTTAGTGTGCAAGTGCCTTTGTTTATTTCTAAGGAGCAACAGTTCTCTGAATGAGTCTTCATGTGTTTATCTCATTTTTTTGTAATGAGGGCTCCTTGTTTCCTTTTTGAGACCGAATGAGCCGATGAGCTCGCACTTTAACCCCCCACTGTGATTTTTCTCCAACCAGTTTTTCTGTCACTCGGTCAGGTAAGTGGCAGGCCACGCTGTACCCATTTTTCCATTTCCTGTGTAATGTCATGGGACGGTGTCGCTAACGCTTCTGCTCTGCTCTGTGTCCTGTAAAATGGCAGTATTGAGTGGGTGTGCTGGTGCATAGCTAAAGGGCCTCATTTTCACAAGCGCAAATGACTAGCACTCAGTACCGTTATTGACATCGATATAGGTTCTCATCCATTTTTTCAGGTTTTCAAGTATTTCTCCACTAAATCGATGATGTTGTTTTGATGCTTTGCAAAATTAAACTGGAAAAAAATAGTTAATCTATAACCTGTGTTTGCTATTAAATTGAAAGCATTAAGGAAATTCTAATGTACTTATGCTCATACAGTTTTGAATGATTACATGATTTTTGCTGGCCGTGCAGGTGAATGCTGACCCTTTATATGATTACTGCTCTGCTTCAGTCTGAGAGGGGTGAAAGACACATTCCTTGCTACTGTTTCTTGTGACCCAGTCAAATGAAGTAGCCTGCTTTTTAGAATTGGGAATCAAGGGAAAAAGTCAGCAAGAAAAGGCAATGTCTTGGCTGATTTAAATCCTTTGAAGTCTTCTCACCATCGCCATGAAGTTATCACCGTCTCTGAAATGCCAGTCTGATGTTGATGAGTTGTGTTACAGGCTCTGTCACTTTCTTTTATGCTTGTAAAGGATTTTTTTGTTTGTTTTAACAACAAATGATTCATCAGATGGTTGCCTTTTTGAATGATCCATTGTATTAATAATGTTGTAAGCTGTCAGAACTATTAATTCAATTCAAGTTTATTTGTATAGCTACGATATACAAATTTACGATACAAATTGTTGCAAAGCAACTTTACAGAAAATTAAGTTTCTACAATATCTAGTAGTAGCTTATCAGTGGTGACTGTCAGTGGTAACACACCTACCAGTGTGACGTAATCAGGTGAAGACTGACATTTCCCACAAAATCTGACCTGACAGCTTAAATTATAAATAATTATTTTAAGCTTGCCGTTGTAAATCTGGGTAAAGCTAGATCATTTGAAATTTTTGTTTGTTTGTTAATTTTTAACCCAAAAAAATTCCACAGTTCGTCTTTAATTTTAATTTTATTTTTTTGTTGAATGGTGTTTGGTTCTGTTGACAACTTTTGAGTGTCAGCTTGAACGTACTCATCTAGTCTGATAGTATTTCTTGCACCACTGCTGTTTTTCAGTAGTGCTACATGTACCTCATTATCAAGCAGATGCAGCTGGGATTAACACTTTATTTTCTTAATAGCCTTAATGTGTTTTTTTTTAACATCACAGGAAATGTGACAACCTGTCAGCGTTTTAATTAAAACTCATTTTGAGGAAACTGTCATAATTACTGTAGTAATGCACTGTACTTGTGATTGACATTAACAGATGTTTACAGAAATCAGGTATACTTATTTAATTATTTACTTAGTGTTTAATGAACTTCAATGAGAGTATTATGTTACATTCACTGTGGTTACACAAGGGGAATTGTTTTTGTTTCTGCTTACTTTTTAAATGAAATCATGTATCTTAACTTTAATCTTAAGTAGAAATGTTTTCATTTAATCATTAAGCAAATTTACAAGCAAAACATAGATAGATCGATAGATAGATAGGTAGGTGGGTAGCTAGATAGATTTACAAACAAAACAGATAGATAGATAGATAGATAGATTTACAAACAAAATAGATAGGTAGGTAGATAGATAGATAGGTAGGTGGGTGGGTAGCTAGATAGATAGATAGATTAGCAGAATAAAAAGAGACATAAACAGATATAAACAATGAAGAGAGAGGTATTATATACAATAGTTTGTGCAAAATACAATTATGTAATTTATATTTTTTAGAAAATAACATTTTCAGTAAAAAAATGGTACTGTCAATGTAAGGTATAAACGTGTACGATTAAGTTCATGAAGGCATTGCATGTTAGAAGAATAAAGTTTCCCATTAACTACACCATTTAAAAACTTCACTGTTAACAAAACTCATGCCAGAAAACAATCAGTTCTGGGTTGCAGGGTTTGACAAACGTATTTATGCTCTGTGTCAGTGACCAAAGAATACGATTTGTTTTGGAAGCAGCCCAAGCTTTGTTGGAAAACAGTTGAGTCTTGGTTGGTGGTGGTGGGGGGAGAGCTAGTTTTGTCTGGTACTGATTAATGATAACTGAATGTATCTGTGTGTCAGTCGCTTATGGTAACTGGTCCTCATAAAACAACTTCACAGAAGTTTATATGGTCTTCAGATGTTCATTTATTTCTAGAAGTGTAGATTTTTTTCTTTAAATGAATTTCACCTAAAATATAGCAAAAGAAATGTGCAGTTATGTTATTTTTTTGGACTTTCCAAAGTAATATTTGTATGTGAGTAGCTAATGTTTTTTGTTGTTGTCTGTAATCAGGGGTACATGCAACGGATCGTACACGTTCTCACACATCACCGGTCGCTGAATGCACCAATGTTTGATCTGCCCCTGCTTTCGTGTACCTAAGAGGAACAAATTACAGAACTGCATGCTGGGAAAGTCAGGCAGCAGCAATGATGAAAAGCACTTTTTCCACACTGTCCCTCGTTTGGTGCCTAGAGGGGCAAAGATGGCATCTAGCTGTTTTGCTCGCTTTCTTGCTCTTTATCCATCCTGGTTCGATACAGTGTCAGATCGTGAGAGGCTGTTTACTGGGTAACAGATCTTAGATTTGATTTATTTATTTATTTTTTTCTGTCTTTTTCACAATAAGGAAAATCTTACACTGAGATTCAGCTTGAAGGATAGGGCTCTAGTGGGCATTTATGATAACACAAGACACAGCTTTCATTTCCCAAAGAAGACAATTTGTGTCGAACTGGGATGGATAAGAAGTGAAAGAAGAAAGAGAGCAAAACAGTTAGCTGCTGATAGATTTATTGCATTTAGTCAGTTTTGTAGAATTCTGGATTTGTGAACATTTAGCTACATTGTCAGTTTTGTATATCCTATTTTATGTGTGACCTGTTGTTTTGCTTACTTTTTTTGAGAAAAAAAATGTAGATTTTTTTTTTTTGGTCAGGATTCTATGATGAATAGAAAGTTTAAAAGAACAACATTTATTTGAAATAGAAATATTTTGCGACATTATAAATGTCTTTACCCTCACTGTCTTTGCTGTTTTTGATCAATCAAAGGTATACCTGCTGAAAAAAATAATTTCTTTCAACAAAGAAAAAAACTTTTGAACCGTTGGTAATATTTCATCCTAGGTGCACAGAATACTCTGAGTTTCAACACTGTCTAAAGTAATTTGTATCTTATTTTATTGGGCTAGTCGTATTTTTATATTTAAGGAATATTACAGGAGCACAATGTGCTTTTATACAGCGGTTCTATAAATAAGAAGTTAATACTAATTAACTTAAAAGGCAGATTTTATAAAGATTTTTTGGAATTTCTCTCTCCCCCCAAAAATAATTCTAAAAGAAGCCAAAGCATCAAGCAGTGCATAACCACTATGTTTTTCCGTTTCCAAATATCATAGTTCTGCTGGACTTAGTAGATAGATAACAGCACTTTTAAAACGCTGCAGTATCAGGAATTCAAACATCATTTGAATTCCTGATACTTGATGAACATGTTAACGTGTTTTTTTTTATTATAGTTATTATTTAATATACAGATGATCTTGGCAAATGATATTTATAACTTAATTTGCACTTGAACATTAAACACGAAGGACTTTTTTTGCTTTCGAAACCTCTCAAATGATATTAATAACTTAATTTGCCCTTGAACATTAAACACCAAGGACTTTTTTTTGCTTTCGAAACCTCTCAATCTGTGTAAATACTTCATTGCGGTACAGTTAGCACTTACAGCCAAACCTATCAATGAATGGCCATTGTCCAAGCACGTCTACTGATGCATGTAAAATAAACACAGTTTTTTGGGTGGGGTACACTCGCCTGTACTACTTTGACTGGTCGATTTCAAACAGGAAGTACAAGCTTATAGAAAATCATTGGTGTTTCTGGAGAGAATGTCACATTCATTTACCTAAAGGTTAGCAGACAGTTCATTTAGCTTTCCTTTGCGGAGAGTTTGGAGCAGCTCTTTGTTTCCTTTATTTGGAACAGAACAAAGATCCATTATGCAGACGAAAATAACTGACTAAACTGTAATTACACAACATTACAGAGATTCAGACCAAGCTCAGGGGGGCAGAGACGTCAGATAAGGAGAAAGTACACATACTCAGGATGTGGATTAGTCTTTTGTCTCTCAGATGGCTCTCTAGGGGCCAAATAGCATGGCAGTATATGAAATGAATGTTTGATCCATGAAGAATGATAAAAATCATGATTGCTGAGACTATCTATTATCCTCTTTGCAGGAGAGTTCACGGCTGCTGTCGTTGTCGGCATTGTAGTTTCACTGCCACGGACACCACGGCGCTGCTGGACCACTTCAACTCCGCCCACTGCCAGGACTCTGCGGATCCAGCCTCTGCTCTTTCCAACGGCTGCTCTGCTCCTTCAACCCTCCGCATCAAAGAGGAGAGCAAAGGTGATCTGAAACTCTATAGCCTGGTGCCTCCAGAGGCCAGCAAAGCCGAGCCGCTTCCCGGCTCAGAAGGCGTGAAGAGTGAGGCCCAGGATGTGAAGGAAAAGGGCTGGGTTGAAGCGCTGGGCCCTGTGACTGGCAGTGGAGTCCGAGGTGGGGAACAACACGTGCAGAGCCTGGTGTGGGTGCCCAAAGAACGTGCAGGGGAGATCCTTAGAGGAAGCCCAGCCCCGTTCCCCCAGGCCACACTGGGTCTGCTGAACGCTGTGGCAGCTGGGGCAAAAGACCAGCAGCAGCAGAAGGGGGCGACCATGCTTAGAGACACATCGGGACTGATCTTCAGCCTTAGCGCAGATGCTAAAAGCTACCTGCCAGGGACGCCGATGAGCGGTGCGGAGAAAGCCGGGCAGCAGTACCCAACTTCTACCGAGGGCAAGAGTGCCAAGGAAGAGTCGCAGTCTCTCTTACGGGTAAGCGATGGTCTATGTCTGTCCACTCTGTCTGGACTTCTGTTTTAAAAAAAATTTTTTTTTATCATCTTTGAAATATATGCATTTCCTTTCCAGTTATTAAGCCACGTGACCGAGCTGAACAATAAGGATTTATTTTTTGTGTTTTACTCACCCTCGAAGCATCCTAGGTGTATATGACTTTCTTCTTTCAGACGAATGCAGTCAGAGTTATATTAAAAATTGTCCTGGCTATTCCAAGCGTTATCATTGCAGTCAGTGGGTTTTGCAGTTGAACAGTCCACAAGTCGTCAAATAAAGCATGCGCATTCATAATAAAATGTGCCTCACATGGCTCCGGGGGGTGAATAAAGGCCTTCTGTAGTGAATCCATGCGTTTTTGTAAGAAAAATATCCATATTTCAAACGTAATAAACATTTTTCTCTCATTTCTGTTATCCGTCATTCCGTCAAGTCGTTCCGGCGTATGACGTATGCGCAGCGCGCGCACCTCAGAGATATGCTAGTCTCACGAGAGGTGCAAAGGAAGCAAAGTTTCCTTACTTTAGCAAAGGAAAACCAGTCTCCTCTTGACTTGACGAAATCCTCCAACATTTTTCTTTGCAAATCCTCGGTTTGTACTTCTAATTCGTGACCGGCATTTTGTTTTGTTGTCTCTCCTCGTTCGTCACTAATCACGCAATGCCGACGTGCTACAACATCCGCCGGCATGGCTTCCGCGTATGACAGTTGGCGGAAGTGATATAAAAGTGTTTATTATGTTTGAAATATGGATATTTTTCTTACAAAAATGCATGGATTCACTAAATAAGGCCTTTATTCATCCTCCGGAGCCGTGTGAAGCACGTTTTATTATGAATGCGCGCGCTTTATTTGACGACTTGTGGACTGTTCAACTGCAACACCTGCTGACTGCAATGATAGAGCTTGGAATAGCAGGACAATTTTTAATATAACTCCGACTGGATTCGTCTGAAAGAAGAAAGTCATATACACCTAGGATGCTTCGAGGCTGAGTAAAACACAAGCCAATTTAAATTTTTGGGTGAACGAACCATTTAATGAATACATGATCAACGATTGTGAGATGTATTGACTGCGTAACACCAAAGACTATAGAATACCCAAGACGTGTCACTCGTATAGGTTTGAATGTGGAAAAATGCAACACTCAATATGGCCGCTCTGTCGAGCGAATCCCCGCCTTCTGAGCCAAAGAGCCAATCCCTAATCGGTAAAGTCAGCGTGTCACTGCAGCTGCCGTTTGAAGTCCCGGTTGCTATAGCAACAGTAAGCATTCTGAGGTGTGCACCTAGGACTGTGCATGCACTCTGGCTGATCTAGCCTGACAAATAAGCTTTTTTTAAAATGCTATTTGAGCAAAATAAACAACATCTATGATACAGTTAGTCAGATTTCATTGGTGATTTCAAATATGAAATTTAATCGTAAGCTTGGCGAACAGTTTTGGAGAATTTGATGTTTCCCCATTCAAAGAGACTTGAGCTGCACTTGCATGCCTGAGACGCGTTTTAAAGATGGCCGCTGAGTGACATGACTCACCTTAAAGGGACTTTGGTAACACTGACCTGTTCTAAAAATCTCTCGCATTGCTATCCTTGAGCCCTGACCTGAGAACATCTTCCAGGGTTTCTCTTAAGATGGAGAAGCAGTGTCCATGACAGTGAAGAGTTATCAATTACTTCTCTGTGACTATCATACTGAGCGGCATGCTGGGGTGGATTTGTGTGTGTGTGTGTCTCTCTGTGTCTGTGAGTGATCATCCTTACTTTGGTTTTAATGAAGTCAGTATGTGCAGAAACCCTCTGCAGCTCAAAAGCCTGGCCAAACTAATTGAGGTAGTTACCCAGAGAGCTGCAGACACAATAACAGAGCCATTGAGGTCCTCAACGCTGAGAGACAAACAAAACAAAAAACTGGAAAATAAACTTTTTTGGGTTGTGGACTAAACACTCAAATCCAATTCAAAGATATAATGGGGAGTACAAGAGCATTTAAACAAACAAGGTAACAAGTAGAGCCCGACCTATATGTTTTTTTTGGGGGCCAATGCCGATACCGATATTGGGGAGTAAAAAAGGCCGATATTGATATATCGGCCGATATTCTTTATGTAGGTTATATTATAGTACAGTTTAGTGAAAAGTTTGGACACACTTCCCATTCGTGTGTCCAAACTTTTGACTGGTACTGTATATAGAATACAGTATATAGCCTACATAAACAGAATATATATACATAAACAAATTTTTTGCAATGATAACTCAAATGTGGTGATCAAATGATATGACAAACATAGGCCTATGTAGTGGAGGCAGGGTATTTAACAATTTAACAATACATTTTTTTAATTCAAAATGAGTCTGACATCAGTGCACTTAACAGTAGGGCTCTATGGTATTGATCGTTTTCATTTTAAAACAAAAACGCACCAGTGTAAATGTAGCCTTACAGCTACGGGGTTTATTTATTCACACTAAATACTCACGTGTGAGCCACATCTCTGAGTGTGGCGCGTGACGCGGACCGACCTATCGGTGTATTAGGCTGTAGTACCTCGAGCAGACTGCTCCGTACGTTTTCGCATCGCTCTCATGGATGTCAAACACTGATCGATCTGCGCCTCACTGACGCTGATGAGATTAACCCCTTAGGTATCGAAATTTGGTACCGAACGACAAGACGTTTTTCGATACTCGATAGTATCGAGGCAATACGGTCGGTGCCTAAAAAGTATCGAACTCGATACCCAGCCCTATTAACAGTAAACTTCACTTATTATAAATAACTTAAAAAACACAAATAGAACTAAATATTTATAACTTGAATTAAGAAATTAAACAAGGTAACTGTGTAGGGCAAGCAAGCTACTGCCAAACCAGCAGGGTCAGGTTTATGCAGGAAGCACAGCTTTTCCAAATGTAAATATCTAAAATGAATAAATAATAATAATGGATAATATTTTTTCATTTTTGTCACTCCAACTAGGTGACAACATAGTGTTAAATCACCATTCAACAGACTCAAGCCACCACCGCACTGCCGTCTATTGGACTGCAAAAAGATACTAACATTTCAGTCTGCTACGTTACTAACTGTACTGACAAACTATGCTGACACCGTGTCTGCGCCGCAACAGAAGGCGACAAAGCGACCGTTGAAAATCATTTGAACTTTGTGTCAGCAAATTCTCGCAAATAGTCGTAATGTGATGTGACCAATGTGATAAGCATGAGTTCTGGGCCGCGGCGTGGCCGGTATAAACACCAGCATTGACTGAGTGGCCGCGATCAACTCTGGTGGCCGTAACACAGGCTTTAATGCGCCGCAGACGCGTGCCGTGATGCGCAGATCAGCTCTAGTCTCTAAAGTCACTGAATCTACTGTTAGAAATTACCCATCCATTCATCATATCATCATGCAAAACTAAGAATTATAATCATTGTAATGTGACAATCAAATATAGGAGCGGGTGGGTGGCGTGTGGATAATTTGAAGCAGTGGACTCGGGTGAAGTTTGAGCTCATCCGCGCATCTCTAC
>NW_015505328.1:723368-751602 GCF_001515645.1 Sinocyclocheilus grahami | reverse complement strand
GAAGTAGAATCATTGTAATGTGACGATCAAATATAGGTGCGGACTCGGGTGAAGTTTGAGCTCATCCGCGCATCTCTACGCTACACTGACCTGGGTGGCCAGTAGCAAACAATGGAGCACGCTCTGCCGGACAAACTAAGTAATTACACCATTCAGAAGCATTTAATCTGCGTTATGTTATGTAAAAAAAATGTTCATAACGGCGGCATATTCGCCGATTCCGATATATCTGCGACAGGCTCATATCGGCCGATAATATCTGCAAAACGATATATCAGTCGGGCTCTAGTAGCAGGGCCTCTACCTATGATCCTGGATTCATGAATAACGAATGTTAGCTGGCATTGTGCCCTTTACCCTCAGAAATCAGATTGCACTGCACACCTCAGTGATGGACGTTATGACCGATACAGGCCTTGTGAGGAAGCAGTGCTCTGCCTAATCTGGCCTGGTGGATTATTTCAGTTAAATACTCACATAAGGGATCTTGTTACTTCTTTCGTACGTCACTATATTGATACCACTCAAAAATTCTAGTTAGGTGTTTGTCCTGCGTTTGTTTGCATTTTCTTTTTCTTTTTTGGGATTAATTTTTAAAATTATTTTAGTCTATTTTAGTTCATTTGAACTTTATAAAATAATTTCACCATTAGACATTCTCTTTATGTAAGACTTTTTTGGCTATTTATTTATTTTTAAAGCATTTTAAAAAACTAATTGTTTTACATGGAGTTTTCAAGATTCAGTGAAATCATTGCAATATCTCATATCTGTTGTGCACTTTTTAAATCTATTTTTGAAACATTTTGTTTTTAAATTTAAACTTCAACCTTAAAGTTTAAAAAGTTAAAAAATCTCCTATTGATTTACATTGAAATTTCAGTATTCAGTGATGTAATCGTAGTATTTGTTTACTTCTATTGCAAGTAATCTGTCTGCAAAATTCCTGTCAATTTCCATCTACATCAGTGTCAGAAGATGAAAACATCATGAAATGCGTGTTGGTTGCAGTAAACGTAACACAATGACCTGTACGTAACGGCTGTCTTATATCTGTAACAATATATTTGTGTTTATGCCACCTGGCTTCCCATATGCCACAGTCTGTCAGGCACGTCAATGGGATAACATGGTGAATCTGACACAGTGGCTTCGGCTGCACAGAAGCATGTGTTAGGAGTGTATTAAAATCAGGATGTATAATGTCTTTAGTGTCACTATGATATGAGTAGCAATTCGGATTTCCTCATGCAGTTGTTAAAGGTGAGCAGGTGAAAAATGACAGGCGGAGACTGCTTAAAGATGCAGAGCTAGTAAAAACAAGAGTTCTACAAAGGCTTTTTTATGTAATGTATTCACTGTCTGACATTTGGAGCAGAAATGGGCTGCGGTTAAATGTCTTTCTCCAAACCCAAGGTTGTGCGATGGTGTGAATTCAACAGCTTGGCAATGTGTTCTGTATATTTATGTGTACGTTAAAGCTCCACGTTCCTCTTTGATCTCCACATTGGCTGACAGCGAGAAGAAGGAGTGGCTCTCCCGCAATTTTCTGACATAATTTCCGCTCGCTAGCCTCCTTGTCTGCCTATGTTTTAAGTGGAGCTCTGAGTAACAAGAGGCCCTTGCTGGGAATCGTTCCTTCCTGTGCATCTCCTGTCCAAAAGGCTTCACTGATGCAACGCGTTGGCCTAAAAAAGAAAAGGAAGGGGAACGGGAATGGGGTTTGCGAGCCGTACCTCCTCCCTGGATGGTTTTGGAAAACGGTTGGCAGGAGAAGAGGCCCGGGCGTGGTACGTTTGGTGGTTAAGTCATTAGGCTAGGCGTGTCAGTGAGTGTGTGAAAGCTTTGGGCTGGAGGTGGAGGCCTCGCTCTAGCCCTCAGGAAATGTTGAATCAGAACATTTTTTGGGACTGCTAGGGTTTAATGGGACTCAGAAGGGATCTGAAGTCCGTCACAATATTTTTTGAGTTACCATGACTTGGCGTGTGAGTCATCTATCATATTATGAAACCCGGCTCAGCCAGGGAGGGGTTCCTTACCAAAGAACCTGAAGAACCCAGTCTGGAGCCAAGGCTCACACAGACCTGTTTCAGCACTCAGACTCGGAGAGGAGATTGATAATTCTGACGGAGAACTTTTATTATCTGTGTGTTGTTGTTGTCTCATTGTACTGGAAGCTTGTGACACTATAACAAATTCCTTGTATGTGCAAACATACTTGGCAATAAAGCTCTTTCTGATTCTGATTCTGATTCTGATAATCTAAGCTATATTATATACTATACAAATGTACATATAAATAATTCTATGTTTCTTTTTAAATGTGATATCCAGAGTCTTAAAACTCTAGTACAAGGTCAGTGATGATCTGCTTGCGTCATATTATGCGAGAGAAATCGTATAGGCATGTGAAACCAAACTTTTGGCTTTCGGCTCAGTTTTTTCTTTCTTTCACCTATTTCCTTTTGTTTCTCTTCATGTGTGGTCACCTTCACTGGAACTCTTTCCATCCCAGATTCCTATTTAGTCTGACCGCGTTTGATCCCAATCTGACACCAAGACTGGCTGTGGATTCCAGCGTCCAGTGCCGCCTGGCCCACATCAAAGTGACAGGAGCCCCTTTTTGTTCCTTAACGAATACAATCTGCCGTTTAATTTGTGCGGAGTGTCGGATTAACCTGGCCTTTGAGGAAGGTGACATTCACTGTTTTGTCCCTTCCTTTCCCCATTTTTTCACATGCTTTTCCCTACCTCCAGTCCCCCCCCCCCACTTGGGTCTGTAGTTCAGCTAAGTTCAGCCAGGCATTTAGTTCACATTTAACATGCCGTACAGATAGATAGCAGGAGAGGGAACGCGGTGGAGAGAGGGAAGAAAGGAGAAGGAGTCTGGGTAGCTGCTGATTAGCTTTACTTTGCAGCCTAATGAAGAGACGGCTTACCTATTAGTCTGCTGAATCCAAGTGTCAGGTGCCAGGCTTCGGGATTTAGGAGACGACACTGGTTCAGAAATGCACCCGAAGACTCTCATCCGGTTGCGATTCAAGAGCGAGGGGTAAGGGTGAGGAGCCAGAGGCTTCTAAACAAACACAAAACAGCTGTGCTTGGCAGCAAACAAATGTGTGATTACCTTGTGGAATGCAACAGGCACATCAGGCAGGTGATGCGCAGAGGTGCACAATGACATGAAATCCAACAGCTGCTGAATTACCCAAGGGCCAGATATCCTCTTCTTTAAGCAGGGTTTACCAAACGTGTTCCGTGAAGTTGTTGGCATGTTTGAGGAGCTGTTGTGTGGTTAAATGCGGGAGATTATGAATGAATGGCTGTTTTGGTGTATCCATGACATGGAGTGGCAGAAACTGGAGGGGTTGGTGGCACAGGTGAGGAGGGTGAGATGCTTTGTACCGTTCTGTAGACAGATGGTTTCTCCCCAGGGAGCCTCCCTCCCTCACCTTTCTCCACCGTTTCTGCACTGTAAGACTTCTCTCTGGGTATTGTGCTGATGCGGCAGCCCCTTCGCGCAGATCCGGGAGCGTAACGTGAAGAAGCGTTGCCCAATCTGCCCATCTCAGCCCCTAGCCAGACGTGCCGTTTCCAGCCCTCCCGAGTTTTTCAACCCTCCAGGTGAGAACAACCGAGTAACCGGTGTCATTTTCTCCTGCTGATCCCCAAAATACCAATTCATTTCTCTCAGTCAGGTTTCCCTGCACCTGCACAAAACCAAAGGAACTAGCAATTCATTTCCCCTAGCACATCGTGTCCATATGCCTCTGAGTATCAAAGAGGGATTGTATCTTAGGAGCAGTAAGCTTTGATTGCAACAAGCATGTTCTTCATTAAGGATCTATTAGATTCTGTTTTGCATATTTATGTTGCATATGGATGTTTTGCATATCTAGATCAAAGGCTTGTTTGGATAATGTACACAGGACAGCATTCTTGTTTCTTTAAGATGGTTCTTAATACGAGAACACAAGGGAAGTGTTTTTCTTCAACTTTCCTTAAAAAATTTTTCGAGTATTATTGTGTTTCATAAATTATGCAGTAAAACTAGACAAAGCGTAATCATATTTACATTAAGCAGGACTTTATTTAAATATTTTATCATTATAGTTTTAGATTTGCTAGAAGGAAGAAGCATGTTACCTGGAGAAAATTTAACTAAATGTATTTTATTAACATTTATTTAAAATAATTAAAAGTAATTATTTTAGCTATCAGTAATAATGTGTTTACTGCAAAAAAATAAAATAAAAACTACATTATAATTATCTGAATAGTTTGTAACAGTTAGTTTCCAGTACTGGGAATTTACAATGTTTGTATTAATCCACTTGTCTGTGTAGTGGGTATTTATGCCAGTAGGTGGCGACAAGAGTCTGTCTATGAGTGAGTCATTGAATCATTCAATCTATTAAGTGATTCAGTCTGTTCAATCATTCAAAGCTATTGTTCAAAAACATTGATTCAACCGTTGTGGTTCCAAAACAATTGGCAACATTGTGTAAAATGTACTCACTATAGTTAATCACATTATAGTTAAATCTTTTTTTTTTTTTTGAAGTGATCGAACGTTTTTCTCAAATATTAAGATAACTTTACTGCACATATTTTAAATGTGTTATTGAGGAAGTTTAGTTCTTTACAATTGCCTCCAATCCACTGTGGTTCCTCCATTCCTGTATAAAGCAGCACTAGATTAACATTGCTTTTTCATAGTATTGCTCATTCCTTGCTACTCTTTACTGTTGCAAACACCTGTATCTTCTGCAGCTAGCCATCTAGTGAAGAGAAATCTCTCTGTATTGTGGTTTCCATTTGTGTATTTATTATGTGACAAATACACCTTAAGTTCTTTAACCATAGCACTCAATTTACTGCGAAAGGTTCACAGGCCTGGAAGTGCGGGCAAATGTAAGTACAGCGTAAATGAGTCATTGCAAGGAGAAAGGGTTGTGATAAGCAGTACGTCTACTTTGGGCAGGCCTGAAAAGAAATTCATTAGGTCTGCCATCGTTTACATTTCTGCTCGCTGCCTCAAATTATATTTAGTGACAGCTGCTTTGACAAGCCGCGCTGTATGTTTCTGGGACACCTTGTATTGAATTTCCATCGGGATTTCTTTCTTAATGTGTTTCATTTTCTTCTCTATAGCCTTTTCTTTTTCTTTTACTCCATCCCCTTTGTAATGGTGTGGAGCCAGTCCTGAGGAGGAATATTACATAGATGTTGTTCCACCCCACCGGTGCAGATGATTGGGATGGGTGGGGTTGCTTCCTGTCGAGGAGAAAAAAATAGGCGAATAATGAATTACCTTTTCTGCTTATCATCATTATCATAAGTCCGTGATTACTGATGACATTTTGCAAATGACTAGGCCCTCTAATCTTTCTCTTCGGCCAGGAGTCGTCATTGAAGCCCTACCTGCCCTCCCCGCATGACCTGTCATGATCTTTCGGCTGTGTGAGTTTCAGTGCAGGAAGCCAGAACATCTTTTCTTTTCTTTTCTTTTTTAATTTGTTCACTGTCTGTCATTTTAGAGTGCTCACCACAGGATACAGGGATAATCTCTAGACCAACCTGGCATATAGGACACTTTCCATTAAGAAGGTACAAAATAGGGCCATTTTCTTTTTTTCTTTTTCAACAAATGGTCAGTGAAATTAGGTACTTAACCTTTAGAAAGTGCTGATTGTGCACCTCAGGAGGTCAAACTAAATATTATATGAGCTGCTTTTTCTATTCATTTTATTTGAGCCTTAGTTTTTACAACCTTTTTACCAAATTGTTGTTCTAAATACAGAATAAAATAGTAAATGAAAATTAAATAAACATTAAATGAAAATGTATTAAAGAAACACTTCTCAATTTATAACAGTAGTTAATGAATTAGGTGTCATGAACTTACAATATTTAAAGTATGTATTAGAAATGTAGATTTCTATTCATTTCTATATATACTAATGCTTTTTGCTTTAGGTTGTATAAACATGAAGGTATTTTGAACAAACATGAATTATATAAATTAACCCACAGTAGTAACTGATGCAAAAATGGTTAATTCTGTATTCTGAATGGACTAACATGTGTAAACCTATTGAATCCTATTGTAGAGTGTTACCACATAAAAAAATAAATTAAAAAGGGTTTGCAAATATAGCCTAAGGCTATTTGTCACTCAGTAGGGACCAAAATTAGTTTTGTAGTCATTTACAAACCTATATTTCCTAAAATTTGCACAAATTGGACAAAATTGAATATTTAGTTTTTGGTCATTAAAATGAAAATAAAGTTACAATAATTAGAAGTTTAACAGATCATTTTGATCTATAGCAGTTAAATAGAAGTTCAACAGATAATGTCAAAAACGTTACTTAAAGTATTAAAACATTTTTGGATACAGTTCAGAATCAACTTTTGAGAAATATGACGTGTTTAAAACTAGTTTTTTGTGCCAAGTTTAAATATATTTTTTAGATAATAGTTTTTTAACATATCTTGTATTTTTGCACAAAAAATTTAAATTGTGCTTTTAATGCTTCAAAATTGTTAGACATCAAAGTGTATCTTATTCTTGGAAGTCTTTAGATTCCTGTAACACTGCTGGTTTTTATGCCACAAGATTGTGGGTTACCAACTAGAGAGCTTGAGAGGTTGCAATTTACCTCAAAAGATTAGAAGCACAACACAGTGTTTACTATAGCATAGTGTTTCTATATCTTGCCAATCAAATACATTTTGTAGAGTATTTCTAGATGGTATAATCGGCAACACATAATGAACACACAAGCTGTTTTCCTTCCATCTAATTTAACCGGGCTATGCTTTCTATGCCCAGTTGTTCATAGCAGAATGGAAGCTTGGCAGGATTATGGGTAGGTTGCCCTTTCAAGAAGTCGGCCTCACTGGCAGAAAGATGACCAAGGTTATTTTCCTTTGGTGATAATAAGTAATGGCTTATATAGATCAGTGAGCTCTAATCACAAATTCCTCCCTGCATCTCATTACTCTTAACATTCTTTTAGCTGTATCAGCGGCACCAGCACTTAGGCGATAATTTCCTCATCGGTCAGTGCTGAGTGGATCAGAGTTCTGTGCGAGATGCAACGGAATGACAATCTGCTGGCCAGAAAAGGGAAAGCAGAGAACAGTGGAATTAACTAAAGGAAAAAAACGATTTTTTACAAAAATGAGAAAATAGAGCTGATTCTTTGTGTCCTTTTTACTCAAAGAAACAAATTAGACCGTTAAACTTTTATAAGCTGTATTGTTTCTTTTTTGAAATACGATCCCTCATTATCTTCTCTCGATATTTCTGTGCTTTTTAACTCAATGAACTTTCAATGTTTTGCACTTTTTGTCTTTGCAACATCCCCAAGTGACCTTTTTCTGGCCGTGCCGCCCTTGTAGAGGAAGGTGAGTGTTGCACTGAAGTTTGATTCAAGAATGATACACTCTTCCTCACCTGCACTGTGGAAATGTCACATGACCTGCAACCCTGCACACATCAATCTTCGACAGCATCTCCGCTGCTTGTGCTCTTTTTGGTGTTTATCGACACTGAATTTTCAGTTTATGGGTTGAATGGTCTGCTTACACAGAAAATATTGAGACTTTTGTTCTCTAATTGCTGTTCTCAGCAAGTTTTTGTTTATGTCAGTGTTTGTTTGTCATCGAACAAGTGTGTTTATGTTTTCACGTCCATTTGTGTTCGAGAGCCGTGCTAATGCTGCTCAGACAGGAAGTGGAAAACCTTCCTCCGCATCTCGCAGACGAATTCTGTAACAGAGTGCCACATTTTATGAGCAAGGATGGGAGGGAAGAAAAAAAAGAGGGGAGGGAATGTGACTACCTGCTGCAGTCTACAGTCTGTGGGCAAGCGGAGAGCCATGCATGACCTCACCGTCTGAGGGGGCGGAATACACTGAGCCGTTTCAACAGTCTTCCAGGACGCCCCTGTTTATTTTTGTCTATGGAATGATGGGAAATTTGACTGCTGCAGAAACAAACTGACACCCTTGTGCAGCCAGCCGGCCACGCCAGACCAGGCCAGTGTGTGTGTGTGTATTCGTCCTGTTTTTGGGGTTTGGCTGCACTGAGCAGGAGGTAGAATGGAAAGGATGGCGAGGCTGTGAGCAAAGTTTGCTGTTCCGTGGCCCATAATGGTCAGATTGTGTTTAAAGTTGAAGCAAGACATAATCGGCGGTAATTCACTCATGTGTCTGTCTACAGTGATTACATCCTTCTCCACCATCCTAAATCAAGTCCTTTCAGTTACGGCCAGCTGCTCATAACATGTTTGCTCAGCGTTGGTTCCATGCGCCATGTGAATTTCCATGCAATTTTTAACTTTTTTCAATGACCGATTAATTTATCGACTTTGAGTCTGAATGGCACGTATGTCAAGCACCTTCTGTTATGTTTGGTCGCATGCCTCGTTTAGTGTATTCACACAGAACCTGTAACGCATATGTAGGCTGCAAAGAAAAGGCTTTTTGTTCTGAATTGACATTAAAACCTGATGTTATGCAAAACTATCTTTCTAATGAAAGCCCAGATTCAAACGTGGTTCTCTTTATGTTGCTATATATGTGGTAGCAGGTTGGACTGTGTTCACTGTTTTTTGTGCCCACCCTTCAAACGTTGCAGCCACAGCTGCAGCGAATCACCTTGTTAAATAGTGCCGGAAACCTGCCTCCTTACCACCCACGTCTGCTTTCACTCACCAAAACCTTTATAATGATAATAAATGTCAGTGATGATAAAACTTTGCCAGCCATACCCCCCCAGCCCCACCTTTCCACAACGTTATTTACATTTGAACCCAAGCAAAATATAAAATGAGAGGGTGTAACGCTATCTGGGTTTAGAGAGGCTATGCACAACATGAGCGCGCCCATAATGTCGTCGACAAGCATAATTTGTTCACTGACAGGATGGCGGTTAGAGTTATTTTTATTCTTTAATTGTGTAATGTGTTGTTTTTTTAATATGAATCACTCATTAAAATCTGCAGCCCCATGATGGATATGTTTCCGATCATTTAAAAAAAAAATTTTTTTTGGTATTATGCCCGTCTATAGATGTAGATTTTGTTCAAATGTGCTGAAAGCTGAGGTGAGATGAGGGGCATGAAATACTCAAATGTAAATATCCCTCAGTATTCAAACATCTGGTTTTGGGGTGGGCTGTTAGGTGATCTGTGTCTCATCTGTCCTGATTCCACTAGTTTCTCATCGTGGAAACCCCACATACACCCTCTTTCCATCATGTTTCATCCTTTTCCACCCTAAATAACGCAGCGGTAAATGGTATTTCTAACATAACTGCAACTTTCTCTCGTTAAATTTCAGGTAAACATAGATAAGACACCTGTAAGTTTGTATCATCAGCTGTTTGAATCTCAGCTGATATTGTACAAAGTTGGCCATTGCTCAACTCTGAGCCACCTGAGCTGTTAAAACTAGGACTGTCGATCGATATTACACTCTAAAAAATGCTGGGTTAAATACAGCCCAGCGTTGGGTAAAATATGGACAAACCCAGCGATTGGGTTGTTTTGACCCAGCATTTTTTTAGAGTGTATAATCAGTTTTTTTATTATTAGTTTTCCAACATTTTTCTCATTTTTATTTTTTGTAATTTTATTTGTAGTTTTTGTTTAATTAATTGCACTAAATTGACAGCACAACTTTCTATGCATGGCTTTTGTAAAGTTTTGTCATTCAGATATGTTGCTTAGGTAAATCAGCAGTGTTATTTTAGTATTATTTGTATACTATTATAGTATGTTTTAATATTTTGAATTAGTTTTTTTTTTTTGTTTTCTTTTTAATTTTGGTAATTTAATGGGTTTTTTCTATTTAGCTATAATTGAATATTTCAGTTTTAGTTTTTGTAATTTTAGTACTTCAACTTAAACTTGAGTTAGTTGTCAATGCATCATTTATAACTTAAGTTTTTAACTAATTTGAAGTTTAATTCAGCATTATTTCAGTGAACAAATATGATTTTTAAAATTTGTTTTAGTTAAAAATAACAGCAATGCAAAGCGCATGGCTTTCTGCTTTAGCGTGGCCTGAAGAGATTATAAAAAGAATTCCTCTTTCATCCTGTATCGTGAACATTGTCATTTATACCTTAAAATCACTCCAAATAAGAGCAGATTTGCAAATTTGGATTGGCTATACGTCACTACAGATCATTTCTGCATTTAATGAGGAAGCAATTGTATATGCGGCATCATTCGAAAAACTTGGTTCAGTCATTGAATGGTGCCAGAAACAGCCAGGTGGCCCTAATAATGCAGGCAGAGC
The DNA here is from genome assembly GCF_001515645.1 of Sinocyclocheilus grahami. NCBI lineage: Eukaryota > Metazoa > Chordata > Actinopteri > Cypriniformes > Cyprinidae > Sinocyclocheilus > Sinocyclocheilus grahami. The sequence goes on along the minus strand of NW_015505328.1, from coordinate 741,286 downwards.
CTGAAACCAGAATCCGAGCGGAGCTATTTATGACCTACAGAGGAAGAAAAAATGGTACTGCATAATTTGAATGTTTATATGAATTATGCTTTTGATTTGCTGACCAAAGCTTGCTTGTTTGAACACAGAGGTCCAACTCCAGAGCCAGGCCGACTGCAATGAGACATCTGTTTTAACTATGCACGACAAAAGTCATTGACCTGACAGTGGATTTACCAGACAATTTTTTTCCTCTTTCTCCGTCAATCTCTCCCTCCTCCTCTTTCATGTCCTTTGCTCCTGTCTAGGGTGTGAGACGACAGCCATAGCGTTGAGGGGAACTGCCTGAGAACGAACTGAGTCGTTGTGCTCTGAACCCGACTGCAAATGAACATCTGGCCGGCATATTGGTTCCATGTGTGAAAATGAGATCCGTCCGAATAATGAGTGGATTTACCAGACAATTTTTTTCCTCTTTCTCCGTCAATCTCTCCCTCCTCCTCTTTCATGTCCTTTGCTCCTGTCTAGGGTGTGAGACGACAGCCATAGCGTTGAGGGGAACTGCCTGAGAATGAACTGAGTCGTTGTGCTCTGAACCCGACTGCAAATGAACATCTGCCCGGCATATTGGTTCCATGTGTGAAAATGAGATCCGTCCGAATAATGGCCAGACTCAAATCAGGATTCAAAGGGGGGAGATGAATGCATGCTGATCCTGATTTGCTCGACAGTTCAAATTGGCAGCACCTTACATAATTAAGGAGCAATTGGCCAAGATTAGGCGGGCTTCAGACCCTGACCGATCATTAATTTAGAACCCCGTCTCAGGATCTGGCCCCCTGCTTTTTACTACCCCGCCAACCTTCTCTGGAGTTTGCCAAAGCACTATCAGCTGGTAGCTATTTGTCAGGAACCCCCCTCATAACGACCTTAATTGTTTTAGACAAACAAGCAAGCTTGTGGCCTAGGTTTTTTATACAGGAAGACATGGCTTCTTTGATCCAAACTATACTCCTTAGTGAAGCCTCTGAGCTATTTACCAAAGATATTTATCCACGGATAGATAGACAGATAGACAGACTTTCAGGCTCAAAACGGCCACTTTATATCTGTGCCACTTGAGAGATAAAAGAAACCTCAACACATGTACAGATTTATTTTTTCAAAAATGCTAATTTTACACAAAAAATGCAATTCATAACAATTGAATTAAATAACATTTTAATACATCTTTTTATAATGAGTATGTATTAATTTCTGAATAAAAATTCACCACTTTATTTTTTGGGGGCCGTAAAACCAAAAATGTTAAACTAGGTGATTTTATAACAAAGAAAATAAATGAAGAAAACAAATTTAAAGAATGAAATTCTTAAGTAGTTTGGCATAATATTTTATAATTTAATTAATGTGTGTGTGTGTGTATATATATATATATATATATATATATATATATTCCATTGAACACAAAATAAAGTATTGTGAATAATCCTTCAACCGTTTTTGTCAAAAATGAAAGCAAATAGGTGCAAAACAACTTTGGACCCCATGGACTTGTATGCATAAAAAAAAATCACTTTTCGTGTTTGGCAGAACAAACTAACTAATATTGGTTTAGATTGACATGACGGTGCGTAAATTACCTTTTTTTTTGGTGAGCTATACCTTCAGTCAATCAAGAAAAAAAGCTTTGCACAATCATTTAAGCTCTGAGCTTTGCTAAAAAAGGACTGTAGAAATGTTTATGCATGGTCGTGTCATTTGTCATATTACTCAGCACAGGTGGCATTTGAGGCGAGTGTGGCATAATGTTAGCATGAGTGCTGACGGTGGCTGTTACGCTTCATTAAGGGCCATAAATGCTGCCTTTGTAAGGGGGGGAAACGGTTTGCTTGCCGACTATTTGGCAGTCGCATTGTAAGGTAATCTTAAGTGAATCTGCTGACAGCTTTTCCAGGTATCATTACATGACAGCACACCAAGATTGTTTAGAGAAAACACAAGCTGATTTGGCACGACGATTCTCAGCGTGATACGAATAAACAAAGCGCAAACATTCCCATTGTTTACAGGCGTCGCTCGGCAACGGCTCCCGTGCAGCACAGCCGTCCGTCAAGGGCTTGGCTGCATCGATGGTGTCAGTGATGGAACGGGCGCGAGAGAGGAGGGGACGTAATCAGGAGAATGTGCAGCAGCCCTAAAATGAAAGGGGCAAGTCCATATGTGTGATTCTCTACCCATAAACAGCTCGCAGCCAGTTGCAATTACAACGTCAGACGTGACTGCAGCTATAATCACAGCAAGATGGACCTGCAGCCACTCGGCTCTCATGACTTCTCGTTCTCACTCATACTTGTCCGCACGTCTGCAAGCTGAATCACAGATCGTGGTGGAGATCGGCGCTCGTGTCTTTTGGCTCGCTCTCACGCTGCGCAGCGGCGGCTTCTGGGATCGCTCCCGGCATCTGCAGGAAAAACGTGGCAGCGGGGCATCAAACAAACAAGCCGGCATGAAGCGTGTGCGTCTGCGTATGCCGGGGGCCTGACTTTCTGCCCGTTTGTTGCAGATCGCTGCCTGCTCTCCCCTCCTTTCTCTTTCATTTCCCTCTGTAATCATTTAATCGCTCGCAGCCTCTGGGCCGAGGTGCCACACCTACGCTTTTCTACCAATTCTTCTTCAGGTAGCAGCATGCTCTGATTGGCTTCCTGTGCATTTCTCAACAACAGGAAAATGGCCCGTTCTCTTTTTCTCTCCCACTATCTCGCTCGCTCGGCAGCTTTGTTTAGAAAGGGGCCATGGAGACAGGAGAAAGGGGGAAGAAAACGAGAAGAGGGGAAGCACTCTGTTTTTGTTATTAAAAGATGCTTTCACTGAGGAATGTGTGCATTAGCTGTAGATAGTTTCCTATTAGCAGCTTATCTCCAAGGCTTTTGGCTAAGGGCCTGGCTGAAGCTTTTTTCCAAAGAGAGAGAGAGAGAGAGAGAGAGTGAGTGTGTCAGCCTTGATGAGAAAGAGACCATGCAGGGCCTGGGGAATTAACCACCGCTGCCATAGAAACCCTGAAATCCATGACACTGGCAGACACTGGTGACGTGGCAACACCCTTGGCTGACCAAGCAGAACTTGTGCCCTCACCTTAGGAAGACTGAAATCACGATAGAGACAGGGAGAATGTCAGCGTGCTTTCGTTGCATGTATTGTTTGAGATCATGAGTGAAGGGAAGATGATGGTTTAATAGTGTATTGTGCTGTCAAGGACACAACAAACTATCACAATAGAGACGCAGCTGTCCTTGAAGGATATTGTTCTACTTCTGCGTGACACTTGACGCATCAAGACTTAATCTGCCTTCTATTTAAACTGATTTTAACAAGGCAATGCAACAATGCAATCAGTAAATTCTTTTTTAACCCTATGCTTACAAAGAGTAAAAATTATATTACTGTTTATTTACTTATTTACAAAAGTTTTTTTTTATTATTTAAGAAAAAATACCAGGGTATTCTGTTGAAATCATATGTAAATACCATGTAACCATATACGTATGATAATTATTCAGTACCATAGTGTGCAGTGGAAAAGTCTGAATCCACATTTAAAAACCTAATTCGAATCTAATTGATTTTTCACAGATTTTGAGAAGGAAAAAAAATAAAAAAAGCTAATGTTTACGGTTAGGGTAAATAAAATGAACAAATATGTATAAGTAACTTAATGTTTAATATTAATATACATACGTTATAATATAATTTATTTTTATTATCATTAGTAATAATTTATTACGATATAATAAAATGTGTAAATAATAATAATAACATTAACAAATTTAGATTTTTTTATTAATTCTTCAGGTAATTTTTTTGTTCATTTTTGTGCTGATAAAATACTTTAAATAAATATTTAGCATTAAATTATAAATGCATTTTCATTTCAGTTAGAAGCATTTTCACTTGTGTTCTCAATAGATTTCCTTTAGTTTTATTTTTATGATGCCAAAATGTGCACAGTAAATTTTTTTATGCTTTTATGTCTTTTAGACATGGCATCTGCCCTCAAATGTAGTGTGTGCTGCTTAACAGACTCTGCAGTGAACTAGTTTTGTCTCTGTGTTTCAGAATACAGGAAGATTGGTGGCGTCCAACAGAAGTTCTCAGAGAGCTTGTAAAACCCATTCCTGAACAAATGTGCGCACAATTCTCTGCATTCCTCTGCCGCTGAATCAGGCGGCTCTGGAAAGTACGAAAGTTTGAAAACGTGGTGTTCATATTCACTTTTATTGAGGCCTAATTAGGGATTAGTGTGTTTTCACAAACAGGTTGTTTGTTCATGGCTACAGATGTTAAGCTTCCTCTGTGTTTGCTGAGCTTGGCCCATAGGCCTGGACTACCGCAGACTATTTGCTCGGGGATAACTTCCTGCTTGGCTAGCACATTGCTGTTTCAGCATGCTTGTCTCTTTCTTTTGTGTGCATAGAGTTAGAGATTATATTTTTGTGAGACATCATAGATAATTCATGAAATGCGTGTGAGTTTGTGTCTGCGAGTTGCTTAATGTGTGTTACAGAGATGGGCCCACAGTTAATGGGACCCTTGGCAAATCCGGCAGGAAAAAATAAGTCCGGTTTTGCTCGGCCCCTCCTGGTCATTGGCTTTTTATTTTTAACTTCATTGTTGTAGAAAGGAGGATCAGTGCTGGCAGCCCTCCTGCCAGCTGCACTTTTATCTCCCCGACCCTTTTCAGATGAAAAATACCTCCAGGAGCTTTGCAAAACAACTGCACTTTTAGCCACGCTAAAAAAAGTATGTTTTTGCTGTGCATTCAATAGACCACCCTTCCTTTTTAATTCTTCAAAACATATAGAATATCGAAGTCCAGCAAGAGATTTCTCTCCACAAGAGGGAGAAAGCTCGCCTGGAAAGCAGCAAATCCTGAAATGAAATTTGGCTTAATCCTCATCTCTCCTCTTTCTCAATGCTAACTCCCCACAGATGTCCCTCTGCCGTCTCCCTTCCTGCATGGAAAAGTGACTAGAGGACGCAGACGCGTGCTACCCACTGATAAATCTCAAACAAATGGTTCCGTCGCAGCCGTGCTCTGGTCAAAGTGACTCCGCCACTGTAGCCTTTTTAAACCTTGTGGCTGCTATTGATTAGCAGCTGTGTCGCTGCCCTCTTCAGACAGCACCGCTGGGACCGGCCCTGCTATTTCTGGGTACTCGAGTAGACCAGATCTCCTCCCAGAACGGTTTGTGTTTGGAAAGCAAAGGTTATTTATTGAAAGAAAGGTGTACATCATTAATGTGAACGGCTTTTCGACAGGAAAGGTACGATGCGATTTATTATTCATGCGTGCCTTGCAGATGAAACAGTCAGGCATGTGTGTGTCTGCTAATACACTATTATATATAAAAGTGAATTTAGGCACTGCAGCAGAACACATCAATTATGCATTGTCTTTCTAAGGGTATAGTACTGAACTTTGTTTAGTATTTAGTGACTTTATTTTATTGTACCATTTTAAAAAAAATTTTTTCTTCATTCTGGATTCAGCAGACCTGGGGCTAGATTCATGAAACATTCTTAAGAAGCAAATTATTTTTAACTAGTATTTTCTTCTTATTTTTAACTTAAGAATAAATGTAAGAATATTTTATATTCCCAAAAACATTTCTTATGAATGTGTCTTGTCTTATTTTCTAAAGACAAAACTTAAGAATTTTGAATTTCTGAAGAGAACTTCAAAAAACCAACTGGTGGATTATCAGGCCAGTGGTGTGGGCTCAAAGTGGGCACAAAGAGCAGCCGAGCAGCACCAAGACTCTGACTGCTTTCATTACCCTCATCTGGCTATGCACATACACACATATCTCTGTATTCCTCTTCACAAAGCCATACTGTTATCTGTGTCCAATTAACTGAGGAACATCTTACTTTGCTTGTGTGTTTATTTCTCGCTTTCTTCCTTTTTTCCATGCTCTGACTGTCTATCGTTGTGTCTCTTTCAATTTTCTTTCCAGTCTCTCTTTTCTCTCTCTCAATTTTTTTCCCAACAACTCTGACCGCAACTGTCACACACAACATTAACTTACAGCCATATTTTATCAGTACAGAAAGCAGCCTTTAGTCATGAAGTCTGAACTTGATTGATACCAGACGAAGCAAGCTGTTGAAAACGCTGTTTACATTCCCCTAAGAAATCAGATGAGGCCATTCTCTCCCTGCGCTCTGATCTGGAGGTGTTTAAACTCACTCATAACATTGTCATGAATGAAAATGCCCACTGTAGTCAATCACATCCTCCAGTCGTGCATCCAAATAAATCTATCACACCTATATCAATGACTTTGTCTCAACTGTTTAAAAATGAATTAAATTATTAGATATTACACGTATATAAATATAATGTATATACATAGTATATTACGTTATATATTTAATATTTAATTAATATACTTTAGTTATGATGTAAATATTAAGTATATTATGTAATATATATATATATATATATACATACACATAACATTTAAATATATTAATTATTTGTTACAGTGACTAAATATATTTTAATTCTATAATTAGCTATTTAATTGTAGCATTTAATTGTATTTAATTTCTTGAATATTTAAAGTCTTACTAATAACACCAATAATAATTCTGAATATAATAATTTATTTTAGTTTTAACATTTGAAGGGTCTGTAGCGTGACTCGGTGCTCTTGTAAAGTGCTGGAAGATACATAATGAAACCTTTTTACTGTTTGATCCCTTGAACATGGTACTGAATGATTTTTCTTTCCCATGAGCCCAGAAGCATTATGGGTATTTGAGTGAAATACTGCTTTTGTCAGGCCTCTTGAGCAGGATAAATTACGTATTATTTTCTCATTTTAAAGTTCTCTGTGTCTGTGTCTTCAGAGGATGCGTTTGACATGTCTTATATATTTCTCTCCAGGCTTCCAGTCTTCAGTTGAAATATATGTTTTAATGATTTTATTCTGTTATTTGCCTCTGTTCGTCTTGCATTATTATTTTTGTAACTGACTGTAAGTATATGGTGGACGTTAATGTGTTCCACTCAAGTGGGAGTCTTGATCATTTTGCATAAATTCTATGCAACCGCATAGCAACACCCTGGCAACAATCCACAGCATCCTAGCATTGTGGCATGCTTGGCCCTGGATTACAATAATAATGCTACAGCAATGTACTTAAGGCAATTCTAAAATAATAACTGTAAAGAATAAAGCAAGTCCCAGATTGTCATTCTTTCCTCTTTTTTTTGTCTATCTTTTTTCTGTTTCTGTTTCACTCATGCCCTACCGCCCCTTTCACAGTCTATCTACACACGTTCAGAGGGGAAAATGAACAAATGAATAATTGAAGAGGAGAGCTGAAATTATTCTCCTTGCCTAGAGCTTGTTTCTTTCTTTTTTCCACTGCCTTCTCTTTCCTGGAGACTCAGGTTGCTTCAGTAATATTGAAGTTTTATGAGTGTAGTCCACAGGTAATGTCACAACATATTTGCACAATCCATTCTTGATCTCAATATTTATCAACTTCTTTTTTGAACGTTTTCTTATTTAAGAGTATACCTGTTGCATACAGGCCACGCTGACAGTCATGTTTGCAGGACTTTAGCCGTTTCTTTTGTTTTAATCCTTTGTGTCAACGGGTAAAATATTTAAATGTCACTGATTCCAGTAACTTACATATACTTCTGCATTCAGAGGCTGTGGCTCATAACCCATTGTCTTGCTTGCTTACTTGAACGACATTTCTGAATGTCTTAGACAGGGTGTCCGAGGGGTCCTTAAAAAGTCTTAAAATGTCTTAAATTCCGATTCGATGGATCTTAAATATTTTTTCATCACATTATCGCTAAAATGTCTCAAGTCTGACGGACCCAGCGTTTACAATTGGACAGACCGAAGATGTTTTACTTGCCCGACCGGACAAATAGCCTGATTAAAACTTTAAAACTTACAAAAAATAACCAGTGAAGCATCAAAACGCGAGAATGATTCTTCTGATTTTATTACATTCAACATAAAAAGCGATTGATAATGGATAGTGTATTTCTGGTATCATGGTCGCACTGTTGAGGCTCACGCTCTCTCTTTGTGAGAGACTTCAAAACAAATGAGCTTAACAGCACACATAAAAATAAGTTACTCAGAAAAAAACTAAATTCTAAATGTTTAGTTTATTCATAACATGATATAGTTAAGTAACATACCATGGCCAGGTGGCTATTTTGCTGAATATTATTAAAAAAAATAGTTCCAAACAAAGATCACAGCAGAAGTATTGCACATTCTCCAAGCAACACTCTGTGGTGTTTTGTTACTGAATGATCCAGTGTTTTGAACGAATCAGTTGAATAAATGACTCATGACTTAATGATAAGTGACTTACCGCCACCTACTGGTGGTTTAGTATGTTTAAAATTATGCATTCCCCCCAACATTTCTTATTTGTATATCCAAAAATGTATTTAAAACATTAATCTCATAACATTATTTATTGCAGTTGTAATTTTGCAGTGTAAATTATTTAATCTGACTGGTTATAGCCCTATAGTGTATATTAAATTTATTGATCAATTGTAAGAATTTGACATTAAGATTATACATACATTTACAAAGGTAAAGAAATAGGTAAATAAGGTAAATAACAAATATGCAGATTCAAGTATGTAAAAGCTGATAGAACACTGATGAAAATATTGCTTCAGAATAAATCGTTTACACCACCAAACATCTCGTTGATGCAGTGCTTTTGTGGGGATATTTTGAATGGAATATTGTCTGCTGATATGAAAAGTTCACTGTTTACGTAATAATAAATAACATTTATGACAGCGATGATATTTTGTTTTCTTTTTACATTAAAAACATTGAACATTGCATATACGTATGTAATGTCACGCTCAAATTGATTTGATTTTGATACAATATTTACATTGAAGCTCGCAGGCGGCTATGGTAAGGAGCATAACATTTCCCGAGTAGGCGCCGAGTGGTGCTAATCACAACACACACTGGCCCAGCTAACCAATCACAACACACACTGGCCCAGCTAACCAATCACAGCACATTTCGTATTTCAGAAGGCGGGCCTTCATTTGATACAGGAACTATTCGAGAAGTTCATGCCAGACTGGGGAGAGGGGTGTTGTAATAATGTAAAATAATGTGTTTTTCGAACAACCTAGTATGAGAGCCTGTTCTAGCACACCCCCGAAACAAAATCAAGACTTTGTAAAAGAGCATAATAGGACCCCTTTAATTATTCCTAACTTTTGAGCTGTTGTGTGCCTAATCACTAGGCACACTGCACAATATTCCATTATTTTATTATATGTGTTTACATATAAATATTTACACACACACACACACACAACGAAATAATGTAATATGGGATAGAGTGCCTACATAGTCACAAAGTCTGATTCGGACTAAAACCTGGCCTCCATCACGCTCAGAATAAATCAGCCAGTGTCTGTTGATTGATGGAGAGATAAGGGAGGCTTTTTTAAGAGGAGAGCTGGGAACATGTGTTTTAAATAAAAGCTTCAAGGCAAAGCCCCATAGCCAGTGTTACATTACAAGAAGGAGAAGATTAAAACACAGGGAAAAACATGCTTCAGCATTTTTATATCATCCCTTATCGGCTCTACAGCTGGAAGTCTGTTGCACTTAAACTCTTAAACGTGAAACCATCCCTCTTCCCTAATCAGTGTGTATGAGCTCCGATTGGAAATTGGGAAGGCCCTCGCTCAATGGAAAGACTGTACGCTCGCTCTCCGGCATTCCGCCTGGCTCGTATTTTTTCTCTTTAAGCTCCTGTGTGTTGATGTGGTGCCTGCAGGGCAGCTGAGGGTAATGTACAGCCCACAGATGGATGGAAGTTAATAGGCTTACATACTACTACTTTTCTTCCTCCTTTTTCCTCGTCATTTTTCTTTTTTGTCCCATTTTCCTTTTTTTCTTTGTTCTTTTTCAGTCTGTCAAAGTAAACTGTGGGAAGCGTTATCTGATGCAGTGCTTTTGTGGGGATATTTTGAATGGAATATTGTCTGCTGATATGAAAAGTTCACTGTTTACGTAATAATAAATAACATTTATGACAGCGATGATATTTTGTTTTCTTTTTACATTAAAAACATTGAACATTGCATATACGTATGTAATGTCACGCTCAAATTGATTTGATTTTGATACAATATTTACATTGAAGCTCGCAGGCGGCTATGGTAAGGAGCATAACATTTCCCGAGTAGGCGCCGAGTGGTGCTAATCACAACACACACTGGCCCAGCTAACCAATCACAGCACATTTCGTATTTCAGAAGGCGGGCCTTCATTTGATACAGGAACTATTCGAGAAGTTCATGCCAGACTGGGGAGAGGGGTGTTGTAATAATGTAAAATAATGTGTTTTTCGAACAACCTAGTATGAGAGCCTGTTCTAGCACACCCCCGAAACAAAATCAAGACTTTGTAAAAGAGCATAATAGGACCCCTTTAATTATTCCTAACTTTTGAGCTGTTGTGTGCCTAATCACTAGGCACACTGCACAATATTCCATTATTTTATTATATGTGTTTACATATAAATATTTACACACACACACACACACAACGAAATAATGTAATATGGGATAGAGTGCCTACATAGTCACAAAGTCTGATTCGGACTAAAACCTGGCCTCCATCACGCTCAGAATAAATCAGCCAGTGTCTGTTGATTGATGGAGAGATAAGGGAGGCTTTTTTAAGAGGAGAGCTGGGAACATGTGTTTTAAATAAAAGCTTCAAGGCAAAGCCCCATAGCCAGTGTTACATTACAAGAAGGAGAAGATTAAAACACAGGGAAAAACATGCTTCAGCATTTTTATATCATCCCTTATCGGCTCTACAGCTGGAAGTCTGTTGCACTTAAACTCTTAAACGTGAAACCATCCCTCTTCCCTAATCAGTGTGTATGAGCTCCGATTGGAAATTGGGAAGGCCCTCGCTCAATGGAAAGACTGTACGCTCGCTCTCCGGCATTCCGCCTGGCTCGTATTTTTTCTCTTTAAGCTCCTGTGTGTTGATGTGGTGCCTGCAGGGCAGCTGAGGGTAATGTACAGCCCACAGATGGATGGAAGTTAATAGGCTTACATACTACTACTTTTCCTCCTCCTTTTTCCTCGTCATTTTTCTTTTTTGTCCCATTTTCCTTTTTTTCTTTGTTCTTTTTCAGTCTGTCAAAGTAAACTGTGGGAAGCGTTATCCCTTTCACGTTTAAAGATGGTACGCTCGCTCTCCGGCATTCCGCCTGGCTCGTATTTTTTCTCTTTAAGCTCCTGTGTGTAGATGTGGTGCCTGCAGGGCAGCTGAGGGTAATGTACAGCCCACAGATGGATGGAAGTTAATAGGCTTACATACTACTACTTTTCTTCCTCCTTTTTCCTCGTCATTTTTCTTTTTTGTCCCATTTTCCTTTTTTTCTTTGTTCTTTTTCAGTCTGTCAAAGTAAACTGTGGGAAGCGTTATCCCTTTCACGTTTAAAGATGGGAAAAAGGACCGTTGTATTCAGAAACTAAGGGTGGCAAACTGACTCACTAATTCGTTCAATCTCTCTCTCACAATTCATTCCCTCATTTCGGCTCTCACACCATGGATTTCTTGTTAAGCAGATGTCCCTCAGCCGTCACCAGATGTCGTAACCAGTTTTTGCAGTAGTCTGGTAATGCAGACTGAAAAGTGTGTGAGGCAGTAGCTTCCTAGTGTTTGCGAGGAGCTTTGTGTGCACATGAAACAGCTGTGCATTGTCACCTAGATGCTTTTTCATGTTCTGTGTACTTTACTGGGGGTTCCTCCAGGCCACCATCATTTCCTGATCCATGTGAACTGACAGAACACACGCACATGGGTGTACCCTGCTAACCCCTTCAATGTGCATTACTGGGTTTGTTTTATACTGTAATATGATATTGAATTGAATAGCTTTATTTAGCTAATAATTTGTTGTACTTGCCTTAACTGTATTAATATTACTATTGCTTGTGTACGCTTTCAGAAAAAAATAATAAATTAATGAATTAATAACATTAAAATTACCATGCCTCGAAAATTAAATAAATATCTAAATTATTCATATCATTTTGAAATTTTATTCGTTTATTTATATAATATATAATGTGATATAAATGGTGTAAATGTAATATAAAGGGTGTAATGTACACAGTATCTGCAGTGTTTCCCCTGCCATTATTTTAGGGGGGCGGCCCGCCCCCCCAACGGCCCCCCCCGCCCCCCCCCTTGAAGGTCAAGTTCATTTTATTTAATTATATTTTCTCTATAGCGCCAGATCACAACAGAAGTCATTTTAAAGTTACCTTTCTTATAGAACATGTCTATACTTTGTTCTTTCATTAAGCAAACTAAATAGCCTTATGTTATTTATCTTATTTACACGGCAGCATGTCATTTCGGTCTCTAAGTTATGGTCGCGCTCTCTGTATCATGCACAGCGGAGTTCCGCCCGATGCGTGCGCTCACACACACACACAAAAGTAAGCCCACTCCGATTCATATTTGGCAGAAATATATTACTATTGTTGAGTAGAATGTACGTAACAGACCGCTACTACTACTACTAAAATTATTAAAACCTTATTTTTAAGGAATAAGCATTCAATATTTCTTCAATGTTTTAATTGTAATATTAAATATTATTTAATTTTATAAAACTTTATTTTCCAAAAAATGTAATTTGTTTAATTTTCATTACTTAAAAGATAGATTAAATGAATGTGTTATGCCTTAAAACAAAATGTAAATACACAACACAGAATTTCTGAGCAAAAAAATCATAAGGCTATTGTAAGAATAAATTAAACTTGTTTTATGCTTTCCAATTAGACATGTTAAACCCGAATTTGGTTACAATAAAAGATAAGGTTGGACAAATAAAACATTTCATAGGGCCCTAAACGTAATATTTGTTAAACTTTTAATAAATTGATGTTAAATTGTTTAAGTTTCATGATTTTGATTAATTAGACATGCTTTTTGATTAATAAAATGTAATTTAACCATTAAAAAGGAGTCAAGAAAAAAACCCCCAAAAAAACGTAAACCCCCCAAAAGCCGTAAACCTAGGGGAAACACTGATCTGTATACAAAATAATACATACAATTAGATAGTTTTTAAACTACACCTTAGCAACTGCATAGCGACACTCCAGCGTCATGGCAGCAGTTTTTTCTTGTGTAAGCACTACTTACATTTAGTTTTTTTAGAATTGTCAACATGCATGTTGCTATTTTGTCTTTGTAGTGCATGTAAGCAACACCCACTGAGAACTTTTGTGTTCAGTTGTTCTACCGTGGCTAAGTATAGGCTAAACTATGCAAAGGACTATAAAGCATGTGGTGTTGGGAGGTCTTTTTAAAAGTAGCTACATTTATCGCTTTCTCTATCTCTCTTCATTTCCTCTCCTCCATCTTTTTTTTCTTGTCTGTTCTCTTTTCTTTTTTTCTTCTTCTTTTTTTTTCTTTTCTTTTCTTTTTTTTTTTTTGGACTGCTATGCAGAACTTCCTTAACCCCAATTTTTGATTTGGCTGCCATTCCTCACAAACTGAGGGAGGCTGTCTGCTTTTTGTTTTCTACTAATGAAACACTTGTTCTCAAATTGAGCTGTAAAACCTGCCGTCCGAATGAAACAGTTATGCTCCGCATGTGTGTGAAAGGCAGCGCGTGTGTAATCAGCCCTCTTTTGGCCTCGCCTCTGTGGAAATGGCAGATTATACTTTAAAATAGGAGAAAATTCAAATAATAAGCCTTATTCCCAGTGATGAAACAAAATATGGACAACAACACAGTAGCTGCTGTCCATCAGAATTCAGATCCGCTCATTTTCATTGATTCAACAATCCAAGTTTGCTTCTCAAAGGACTGTTTTTCATTTAATGTCAGTTTGTTGCAGCTGTTCACTCAGGTTTGTGTTTACCAGGAGGGAGAAGAGACTTCTTTTGGGTTTAAGCCTGTAATCCTCCTCGGATGGTCGGCAGTTAAACAGAGAGGACGTTGAAAGCTTGTGTATGTCCGCAGTAGAGCTGCTGTATTGAGATCTTGTAAATGAAGGTCAGAAAGGTGAGTGGCGTCAATCTTGACGAGCGTCTCTTCCTACAAGCCCAAGGGCATCTTGGAAGTTTTGTGGTGTAAATGAATAATTTAGATTTATTTCCTCTCGTTGGATCAGTGAACGGTATAGCAGTGATTATAGCAAAGGCCGGCGCAGCGAGAATTAACTCAAATCCCCAGCGAACGTAAGCTTAATCTGTATTTAATGATAAATAAAAGACGAAGGGGAAAACGATAGGGATATGCAGAGTCGGTCTGTTGTGATTAAATTGGAATTTGGAGCAAATCCACTGTTGCGTGGGGAGTCAAAGAAGTGCTATTCCAAAAAACATTCAACAAAACATTCTTAAATGGACTCATGGTGTCGATTGTGATTAGGCATGCTATGCTAATAAAAACTCATTATCACATAACGACAACAGCCAGGCTGTTTTCACTCACTTTTTAAGCAGACGAACACAACTATATCCCAGTCGGAAAGGACTTCCGCATTTCTCTGTCAATTTGTGAACAATTAACTTTCTTTCCAAAGACTTGCAGAAAGTTGGAAGCCTGTGTTGTTCACATGGGACGTAAGCAAACCGTCAACCAGAATTTACACCTGCAATAGCCTGGAGGTCTGTATTTTTTATTTTTTTCCCCTGATGTATTGTGGCTTTTGGCTTAGCAATTTCCAGATTTCTTTCAAGCTTCGTGCTAAGTAGAAATGAAAGCAGTTGAATGTACGTTTGGATGTAGCATGCGTAATAAGATAGACAGTTTGACAGAAAGTCAAACTGCAACCTATAAATATCGTTTAAGTTTATATTGACTTTAGTTTGCGGTCAAGAAACAGCGATATCGTCGCACACCTGTTGGGTGGCTGGGCTAATTTCACAGGCTGTTGAGTAGCTCTCGAGCATAGAGACGTATCACTGCTTAGCATGTTCTATTAGCACGACAGCTCGTCTTCCTGTGAGGCAATGCGGTAACGCCACTCACCTCCCCTCTGGAGATCGCAGCGAATTCCTTCATGCTAAATCAATTACGGTAACTATTATTAATCTATCATGCTGTTTCTCCATGCTGCCCTCCCGAACGCCAACGACTCCCATTTCCTCTTTTGAAAAAATGGCCATTTTGTGTTGTGTTTTTCTTTGTGCTTTGTTAAAGAAAAAAAGACAACAAAACAAGGCTATTGGTAAAGTGATAACATCTGTTTGGAGGCGCTGGATGCCAGGAGTAAAAATGGTTTCCTCTTGTCTGGGCCAGTGAGAGCCTGATGCTATGCAGATGTGCAGCTGGGCCCCAACTGTAAAAGTTATAAGTATTGTCATAACATTGTTCGACTTCTCCAGTATTTCCTGTCTTCTGCTTAGCACTTTATTACAGATCCTGGACAGTGTCCAGCTCGGGAACGCTCGCAGAGCATAAAAGAGAGGGAGAATGTGAGAGGTGATGGGGGGAGAGCGAGAGGCTCTCGGACGTCTTTACTTGGCTGATCAGCAGCATTCACTGACTTTTATTCTTCTTTTGATAGCCCGCAAGCTGTTGGTTGAATAGCATTGCAGGAGCTAAGAGGAAGTGGGGGGATGACGCGTGACAGGAGAGATAGAGATGCTCATACTCATGTACAGGGAAGAGGACAATGAGAGGCAGACAGGTTCACAGAGTTGTCAGGTGAGGGAAAAGATAAAAAGTTATTTCTCAGTACTTTGCCACTGTTACAAAACCTAGTGAGCTGCCTGCATAGTAGGCAAATGGAGGGCATCTTGATTGTGCTGTCTATTCAGGGAAATGTTATGGCCAAATTTGAATGCAGCAGTACCATTCAAACATTTGCGGTCTAAGGCTGTATTAATTTGATCAAAAAACACAGTAATATTGTGAAATATTTTCGCAATTATTCTTATTATTTTGCATTGTAATATGTAATTTACTGTATTTCAGTGATGGCAAAGGTGAATTTTCAAGTCTTTAGTGTCACATCATCCTTCAGAAATCATTTTAATATGCTGATTCTAGCTTCTTATTATCAGTGTTTAAAAAGTAGCGCTGTTTAATATGAACTCTCTATTCATCAAATAATATAAGAATTATTTGATGAGTAGAAAGTTTAAAATAACTTATTTGAAGTAATTATTTTATTTTAGTTTCTGTTTTCCCATTTAAATAGTGTAGTGTTATTTGTATTTTCTTTTTTTTTTTGTAACTATTTACTCTTCTTCATTGTTAGTTTTTATTTTGGTGTTTTAGCATTTTTATTTTATTATTACGGTAGCGCTGTTTAATATGAACTCTCTATTCATCAAATAATATAAGAATTATTTGATGAGTAGAAAGTTTAAAATAACTTATTTGAAGTAATTATTTTATTTTAGTTTCTGTTTTCCCATTTAAATAGTGTAGTGTTATTTGTATTTTCTTTTTTTTTGTAACTATTTACTCTTCTTCATTGTTAGTTTTTATTTTGGTGTTTTAGCATTTTTATTTTATTATTACATTTAGGAGCCATTACTTGTATTTTAGTTTCAGTTTTTTCATTTTTATTTCAGTTAATGGAAGTTTTCATTTAGTTTCCATTGATGGTGATAACAGAAACTGTGTTTTATGCTTATATAAGTATTGTGCAGTCTATGATTTCCATTGAAATCAATTGAGTCTAATCTCCCTTGCAGAGGACCGTTTCTGTGGTGCGGTTGTGTAGTTAATTCCTATGTGAAGTGTTCCAGATAAGTCACATATGATCTTCCATGACTGTTAGAATGCTGTCTATGGAGGCAGTAGAAAGCGAGGCAGCTCAATAGGTTTTGGAAAAGAGCTCTTGTATCCTCTTGTGAGAACAGAAAAGCAGAGAGTGGGCATGAGCACCAGCTGATTCAGTCAAGGCTTGTGTTCATTTCCTGTCAAAGATGCCGTCTCTAGACAAGAAGAGAAAAGGGCCTTTCTTTCTTACTGAGCCTGTCCTGAACTCTCTGTCTCCCTCGCTTTCCTCTCACATGGACACGGCTCACTATCTCCGACTTTAAAACTCAGATAAATGTGCTCACACAGTCAAAACCCAACCTTTTCTCTTTTGCTTCCCACTTTGGCCTGGAGCCATTGATAAAGAAAAGAGTATTAACACACTTGTATTCTTTGTGAGTCTCCATCCACAGCACAGCTTTCTGCCCCCCTCTGACTATCGCCTGGAGGTCCGCGGAACTCGGCTCTCCGTTCTGGCTGATATTCCAACTGGCTTTTTTCCACAACATGTGCTTCAGCTTCTTTGAGTGATCAGCATGGTAATCTTTGATTTCCATGCAGATTCATGATCTTCCCAGACATTATACTTAACTAGCGTGCCACTCGTGAATGTATCTGTCTGGCTGTCAGTCATCTTTCATGCCGGCAGACTGCATTCGCAACACTTTCAGACAGAGAAGAGTTATCAGCCGAGCACATCACTGGAACCAATCCCCATTCTGATGCTCTCCACGGGCCTCACTGCGCAAAGGCATCTCTTCAATATTCAGTGTTTGTGTTGTTTCATGGAATTAGCTGATAAGGTCGTTTAAAAAACATGCACCTGGTAATAAGTTAACGTTTACCAAAACACAGATGGAAGGGCTGTGTCATGGGAAAAGTGGCAAAGTGGCGAGTTGATTGGATCTATCTATCTGTCTGTCTGTCTGTCTATTGTTCTATCTATTGTTCAATCTGTCTGTCTGTTCTATTGTTCTATCAATCTCTTGTTCTGTGTCTGTTTGTTTTTTGTTTGTCTTTGTATTGTTCTGCCTGTCTCTCTCTCTCTCTCTCTCTCTCTCTCTCTCTCTCTCTATATA
>NW_015505328.1:649394-723191 GCF_001515645.1 Sinocyclocheilus grahami | reverse complement strand
CTCTCTGTCTCTCTCTCTCTCTCTCTCTCTCTCTCTCTCTCTCTCTATATATATATATATATATCTGTCTGTCTGTCTATTGTTCTATCTATCTGTCTGTTGTTCTATTCTATCTATCTCTTGTTCTGTGTCTATGTTTGCTTATTTGTTTGTCTTTGTATTGTTCTGTCTGTCTGTCGTTCTATCTATCTATCTATCTATCTATCTATCTATCTATCTATCTATCTATCTATCTATCTATCTATCTATCTATCTATCTATCTATCTATCTATCTATCTATCTATCTATCCATTACACTTGTAAAGCTTCACTTTTTTTCAAAACTTTCAAACAAGGCTTTGTCATTCAAAGTTTGGTTTGACATATTTTTGCTTTTCTAGTTTAAAAAATATTTTATATTGGTTTCTTTGAATTATAACTAATTTAAATTCTAATTCCTCACATTCCAAATTTGAATTACAATCCTGCATCCTCTTTGCTACCTCAGTTTGAATACAATTTAAGTAGAATGGAAATTGAAAAGGCAATCTAATTCTATTCTGAATGACACACTACTCTTGGTGTGAGGGTTTGCACATGTGTGCATGCATCTGTGAACTTTCACACATGTGTGAAACCCCTTGAGAATTAATCACTAAATCACAGTTTCACCATTTCACAGAATTGGAAAATGGAAATGAGAATAAACAGGTAGAAGAAAGCTGTGTGTGGGGGATTCCCCTCCCTCAGAAATGCTGAGTCACTGTGGAAGAGGTGAAGCACTAAGCTTGTACCTCCTGTCCAGGCATTTGCTTAGATGAGTTCAGTCAAAACTGTGTCGTATATTTACAAGTATTTTTCCATTTAAAAGGTCAATCAGCAGATGTGCAGAAACTACTGCTGTGTGTGTGTGTGTGTGTGTGTGTGTGTGTGCGCGCGCATGTTTGGGTTGAGGCATGAAGATGGGCAAATCATTGTTACCCTCGTCCCACCTCCGGCACATGATGGGAGTGGGTTGGCCACCCAAAGGGCATGACCTAACACAGCTGGCGGTGATGACAAGGACAAGAGTACCAACCCTAATGAACACTCTTCTTCCTCTTAGTGTGTACTTTAGTTGGACTTTTTTCTATTTTTGCTAATAAAGCAAGTCCAGAAAAGACAAGAAATGAAAAGGAAGGGAATGGATACATAACACAGGAAGGCAGCAAACTTGTGGCTTCTGCATTAAAAGCCTCTGTTTTACATGTTTAGAACTCCAACTGCCAGTCCACAGCCCAACAAACTGTGTTATTTAGAGTTAAATAAAAGCCTTTCTCAGACGTGTCAGTTGCTATCCCACTGCGTCAGACGTCACTCACAGCCACAGCATGCGCATATGCGCTTGTGCCTTCATAGCTCACAGCTCGCCCATCATTTGTCATCATCCCAGTGTGTTTGTATGCTGTACGAGTGCTGCTGTTTTCCCAGTGTAGGGCGTGTAGGAATAGGACATTAATATCGGATGGGTTTACCATGTCTGATACTAGTAAGCCCCCTCTCGCAGTGACGCAATGCTTTCTAAATAGCACTGCTGCAGCTGCAACCCTCAGCTCTCATTTCTGAGGGGTTTTTCTTCTCCCTCATCCTCTCCTCCTGCTTGAGCACAGTCTTTATTCTCATGAAGAATATATCACAGGGGATATAAAACGATTGAATTCAGGGCTCGCAAAATTTCTAAATCCCTGGTAGCTCTTCAGGCAGGCATTCTTCAGATTTTGGTAGCCCAAAAATGAATTTAACTACCCCGAATGAAAGATATTGTATTTTTTCTTCAAATAACAAGTCAAGAGAGTAGGGGTGCAATGGATCACAAATCTAACAGTTCGGATTATATTACATTATCATATCACATTTTGAGTCACAGATCGGATCATTTTTCAGATGAGCAAAAAAATATGGTTCTTTATTATTTAAGTAACATTTATTATTTAAATATCAATTTACTACTTCGATACCACAGCAAAAACTAGTAGCATATAGGGATGTAACAATTCACTCAACTCACTATATGATATGATTCACGATACTGATTTTACAATACAATTTTTAAAAAGGTGTCCTTTTGTTATTTCTCAGACCAAAAGGCTGCACATTACTTTGTGAAATTGAAAATGTTAAAAAATATACTAACTTGAAATTTTGAAGCCAATCCCAAATCAAATAAATAAATAATACAAATAAAATAAATTTCTCAATGCAAGTAAACTTAGGTTTTGCCTGTGTATTTGAATCATGATCCAAACAAAGATGCTGCATACATGTTATTTAGATTGTAAAATTTTGAAATTTGAAACAAAAACAAAATGGTCTGACTTTAGCTTTGCGATACTACATAAAAATCTGAATGAAA
Organism: Sinocyclocheilus grahami; assembly: GCF_001515645.1. NCBI lineage: Eukaryota > Metazoa > Chordata > Actinopteri > Cypriniformes > Cyprinidae > Sinocyclocheilus > Sinocyclocheilus grahami. The sequence continues at coordinate 720,819 of NW_015505328.1, read as the reverse complement.
CAAAAACGGCAGACTGGTTAAATGAGACGCAAATGTCACTCTCTGACAGCAGGTGGCGCTTAAACAGCTGGTATTTATAGGCTGCTGCCCCTTTAAGACCGAATGCACGGATCCAATATAATGATGAATGAGTAAAACTTTTATTCTTTTCTGAACAGAGTAGTTCACCAAAAATTTGGGAAATACAGATATAAATTATTTTGCATCTGATTTATTTTTGAATAATAATATGTTATATAATAATATAATTTTTATTTGTCATTACATATTATTAAATGTTAAATTCTGTTGTATAATTTACTGAGCTACAGAGGCCTGGGTTGAAATATACAATTTTTTTGTATCTTATTTTTATATAATAATATATATTACATATTGTACAATGCGCGCACACACACACATTCATTTTTCTATTATATAATATTTTACATTTTAAAATGATACTTTTGGGAGACAAATTTGCATTAGGTAAATAAATAATTATATAACGTACAATTTCAGTTCACTTTACATTTAAGGTTGGCTTCGTTCTTTCTTCCATGCAACCCAAAAGCAGGTGTTCCACCAAGTGCTAGTTGCTTTTTACAAAGAGAGTCATATGTTATGTGGGTTTGGAACAATATGAGCGTGATTAACCAATGAGTATTTTCAGTTCTGGGTGAAGTATTCCGTTAAGATGAGGTGTTAGCACTCCTGAGGCACTTTTTAAGAACACGTCTCTTTTACTCACAGTTTCGCAGTGCCTGCGAATGTCAAGGTGGCCACCTGCGAGAAGCAGAAAATCTATTTCTCCTCTCCACTCTTGCATGGGCAGTGGCCTCTAGAACACTTAAATTGATTTTCGAGTTTTCTGCCTATGCTCTGGCATCCTAGACATGGTCTGAAGTGATCTGTTGTTGAAACCGGGCGTACCTTTTGTCAGATGTTGGCTGACATCAGCACAAAAGGTATCAGAATTTTGCCAATGTGGCCTTGGTTGTTGTCAGTGTTTTCCTTGTTAGAAACATCCTTTTAGAGAGGTGAATAGAATCTGTAATATAAACTAGCGGTACTTAATACACAGCCTTCAAAGTATTTTATTTTTTTTATTGTCATCATCACATTGCACCTTGGTGCATTAATATAAATATTCGGCTGTTTTGCGGTCACGGGTGTGCAGGTATATTGACTTTATGCTTGAATGGCTTCAGACGTGATTCATCTGATCTGAATTTATAATGCAGTACTGTTTTGAGTTTTTTTTGTTGTTAGGTTGTTTCAAATGTGTGAAGCTGTTTTTGCACTGATGACAAACTTTTTAATTTGCATCTATCACATTCTAAAATGATGATAAAAAATGTTTTGCACTGTATTTAATGCACTTGAAATATTACATGAATGCATATTAAAGTAATGTAAAAAAAAATTGGATTTGATTTCTAGCATACTGTATGAAACCATAATATTGAAATATTTATATAAATAAATAATATAATATAATACAGTGATATAATATCACTCAAACCATATATTTAAATATGTATTTATTCATTTAGTAGTAGTTGTGACTTTTATTATTTTTATATATATATTTTGTTTTGTTTAAATGGGTTTCAACATGTGTTCACAGAAAAACAAGTAATATAATAATATTATTTAATGTAATATAATATTATTATTTTTATTGTAAATAATTTATTTTTTGATGTGGCTCTTGACCTTTCCAAAGTTGACTAGCCCTGACATAACAGATGCTGAGTCATATGATAGGTGTAAGGTGTACATCTCAAATCTCAAAAGTGTAGAAAGGGTGGACTCTTCTCGCGTACATACTGTACACACACACACACACACACACACACACACACACACAGCATCAACAAATAGACCAAACATAATTACTTGTTACCCAGTCTGTCAAACTGTCTGGGGTAGACACACATGCATGTAATTGCTCACAGTGGGATATCCAGCAAGGCAATTGAAAACACTCAAGTCACATCTGAGCCAAACAAAATAACAGGAATCAAATTAATAAATGGTTAAAGCTTTGCATATTCCTTTATTTGTCTTTTAACATCCCCATAAAGTCCTCCTCCTTCTATAGACCTTGTCAGATTTGACCAATGATGCACAGGTGTGTGTTTCCTTAAGCATTTATAAATATCTGAAGCTTCATTCATTCTTGCTGATGTCATGTGGCAATGCCTCTCTTTTTACGATGCTTCTCGCTTTAAATACCCATTCAAATTCGTACAGCAGGTCAGCTCTGGTAATTAAGTATTGAATCCAGCTCAGAGAGGCCACACTGACCTTTCACTCAATTATCGATCGAGTTTGGCATTTTGACAGACTCTGGTTACAAAGGTGAATTAGGTCCCTCGAGTCCTGTGATGTCACAAGGTCTCTTACCAGTGACATCAACAGCAGTGACACCTGAAATGAGCTGGTCCTGTGTGTTTTGATTGGTCCGTCGTGTCCACCTTTTGCTTAATGTGCAGCAGAGACATTCAGACCACGTGTCCGCTGGGTTTATTATGTCTGAAATAGAGCTTGTGTCATAAAGGAAATAAAGTAGGTGTTAGGTTAATAAAGCTTGTAAAGTATTTAAGACTATTAGCAGTTTTATTGATCTGACTGAAGAGAATTCTGTATTCCACATACATTAGCCACTTAAGTTGATGGATCCAACAAGGGATTGCTTAGTAGAAGGACATTTTGGCAGACAAAGTGAAGCTCTTGCCATTTCTTCAAGGATAGGTTTGATGATTTTCAGGCCATTCGATAAAGCAACAAGACATTCGAGGTCTTGAATTGTACTGTTTTTTTATACCAAGGTTAAAGGGCATTTTTAGTCATGATGCGAAGCCAAGTAATTTAGTTTATTAGCTTAACTGTAGGCTGTTTACAGTTGCCAAGCAACTTGGAATTTATATATTTATTCATTTTATGTATTTTGATTATCTTTTCTTTTTTCATTATTTTATGTAGAACAAATGAGTAGCTTTAAATGCGGCTCATCTAATCAGAAATTGAAACTGTGTGTTTTACAATTAAACCACTTAAAATAGTTCTTAAAGTATGTCTAAGGTTATCAAACCACATATCACTGTAAAAAAATAAATTAAAAAATTTATATTTTTTTAGTACATATAAAGCACATATTAATGCATGACCATATTTTACATCCTTAATGCTACATAACTACTACAACAACTACCTGTTATCGGTAAACACCAAATTGGGAGTTTATTGAGGTAAAGCTCTTAGTTAATAGTGTACTTTTGTTCCCTAATCTAAAGTGTTACCAAAAACTTTTTTTTCTAGATGAAACTTGTAAAAGAATGGGTATGTCTTAGTTTTTCGTAGTGCATGTTTAGATGACATTTACCGCATTCAGTGGTCTCTGGTGAGTTCAGACTGTCTTTTCTTCCACTTTGCACTGCCAACTGAAATAGATCAGTAACCTGATCCCTCTACACCCAAATCGAGGGTCATCCTATGCATCGAAATTCAATAATTAGAGCAGAAATCTAGTTCTGTAATCAATAATTCCTTTAGTTCAAAGATTCACTGTCATAATACTTCTGTGAAAAAGAACACTGTGACCCGGCACTCCACTTCCATCAATTCCCTTCACGGCTGTTTTGATCACTGCCCACGCTAGATAGGCTTCGATCCACTCAGCCACCGACGCGCACCGGGTCATGCTCAAGCCTGCGCCTGTTTGTTGTAAACCCACTAGCATAGCCCAAATCCATGCATGCAATGAGCACACTCTCCCCACAGAGTGTGTTCAAGAGCAGAGAAAAAGAACAAAATTGTAATTCATGTATTGATCACAGCTGCTGTGCTCATCTCTATAGGAGAGATACTCAGAGAATGGCCATCTCCCATAATACTCATCAGTGACATTCAGTAACCAAAGAAAACAGCTTGTGGTCAGGATTTACCTCCTATAGAACATTCAGACCTCCCGTCTGTTTCATAAAAAGACTGATCACTCATTTATGCATGTAATAATATTTAATAAATGCATTCTCAATTTTTACAGCTGTATTTCTATAGTCTTTTTAAACTAGGGAGAAAGTCTGGAGTTCTGAAATTACTGTTTGCATGAAACTTTCCAAAGATCAAGGAAAATTTGATCTCTCATGATATAACCCCTTTAATTCTCAAAGTATGAAGCTGTTCAGCTTCAAATACTTTATGGATTGAAGTTATAAAAATGAATGTGATCTTACAAATAACTGATATTTTCTATTTTTCCAAAATATTTTGTTTTGTGAACTTTTGTTTTGTATTCCTGTTAGATTGCTTTTTCAAAAAATGGTTTATATTTTATAGAATTATTTATATAATAAATAAGGTGTTATAGTTTAAAGCTTCAGTCCGTAAATTTATCCAAACTAAATTTATGAGCAAGTACATTACCAGCCAGTGTTCAAAACTATCTCCTTACCTTAGCCCAATTCACAATGGTTAGCTTATAATAATGTTTTCTAATTTCAGTGGTACTGGTAGGTTTTTGCAGGAAATTCGAGCATGTCGCGGCATCATTACGTCACATCTGTAAACATAAAGAAGTTGTCCTGGCTAGTAGGCTATATCACATGTGAGGATGCTGCAGGTGGCGGATCGTTTACAGCCTTTTCTCACAGCAGCTGGAATAATTTAATTTATAATTTTGATGGCGGATTGTAATCCAGAGAGGATTATCTGTTTATGAAACACGTGACTGAAATTAGATTATATTTTTCTATTTTTCTATTAGCATAGAAATTGAAATCTATGCTAATGATACACACGTAGTCACGCACTGCTGATGTTATTAACATAAACTATTTGAGAACAAGGTATAACAATAAAAATAATTTGCACGGTTTTATGTGATATGAGCCAAGCGATCATTAGATTTAAACACCATTGGTAGCGCAATTTATTGCAATGGATTTTTTCCTCAATTGGTCAGAACCAAAGTGGGAGACATGTTACCTACTTGTTCAGATGACAATATCCGGTGAAAATTCTTATTTGGGTCATACTTCCAAGACATAGAATCTGTGATTCCGAAGTACAGTGAATATCCACACCGGTGCGGTGACTGACTACCACACATTCACCTCAAAACATTAGATTCATCCACACTGAAGAGCTGTGCCAATGTACATCCCACGTAAAGAAAATAATTCCGCAAAAAACCTCAATTGCAGATTTCAAACAGAGACGGTGACAAAGATCCAAAACTTACGGACTGCAACTTTAACTTTATATATATTATATTTATATAGTTTAACCTGTTTATAAAAAATAAGTATATAATAAATTAATTATATCAAAATATTAATTGTAATTATATATAAAGTGATAGTTTACTCGAAAATGAAAATTGTAATCATTTACTCACCTTACTGTCATTCCAAACCTATTTGACCCTTTCTTCTATGGAACAGAAAAGTCAAGTCACCTTGTTTTTGTAGTGCTTTTATACAGTAGATTTTGTTTCAAAGCAGCTTCACAGTATTGAACAGGAAGTTAACAGAATCAGTTATGAAAACTTAAAAAATTAGGCAAATCCAAAATTCTCCTGTAAAGCAGCTGTAGCAAGACAACAGTGTAATGACTGATATTTTGAAAAATAAATAATTTTTGGAGTGATCTATCTCTTTCAGATAAACACTGAGCCAGCAATGGTGGGTCACACAGCAGCTGCACAGCTAGACTTGCCCCTAATAATGAAACACTGGGTTCAACGGTAAAATCACTGTCCCCACAGGCCACATTAGACTGAGTGTTAGTGTCACTGAAAGGCACTTAATGGTTCACGCTGACTTCCTCTGACTGCAGAAGTCACATCTTATGAATCTGTGTGAGTGAAGGAGAGTGAAATTAGTATTTTAATCAGTAACACACTTTATGAGACCTGACAGCAGTTCACACGCTGGCTCTTTGTTCTATTAGTGAGATTTATCTAGTATTTGTAACTTTTGAGAGGTCAATATCTTGATTATTCAGTGCCAGGTTTATGACAAGGTGCAAACATAAAAGTACATTCAGTGTAATAGATATTGGATTTCATTTACTGAATAAATAAGGGTCAAGACGCTCATCTGTGCTAGACCGTTGAATATTTGTGTGCTTGACTTTCAACATTTTATTAAAAATCAAAGTGTCAAAAAATGCTACACACCAAACCCCTTCATCTCCTGCCTCTCATGCCCTCAGATGGGATTTACAGTGGCTACATTAATTAAAAGTCCGCAAACCAGCACATTTAAGCATTTGGAGAGGTAATTAACAATGGCTTGCGTGAATGCTAGCTAGCAGCAAAGGTCAAGACAGAAAGTGTGTTACAGGCACAGAAAAAAATAGCTGAATGTGTTGTTTCATTGTTAAGAGGGTCAGTTGCACCAGACGAGAAAGAGGTTGGATGTAGGTATCTTTTAGATATTAGAGTCAGTGTGAAAATTGGAAACAGGCTAGTCATTCAATTCGCCCTGAGGGCAGATGGGGGCCCTGTAGTTCGACACTCTTCCATATGGAATTGGTAATGGACTTTAGCGTTTGCTCGTACCAATTAAAAACACTGTGCTATCTGGATCCTGAGGAACAGTCCAGCACATGGAGTATATAAGTAAGTATAATTGTTTTAAATCAGATTTAGCTGGTTTCATCATATCTGTATGTTTGAGCAGTTAATGGTCAGTTTCTACAGTTTGGCTGGCATTGCATTTGAAACTTTTGGTATTCTTGGTGACTCTGTACAGAAAACTAAAGTATTTCCCGTTCGGAGGCCCTAGATTTAGTAACTTTTCGGACATATGACTGATTGAATTTGACTAGTACAGTTAAAGCATAATGGTTGAAAGGAAGGGAATGAATTACACCGTTCATATCTCCATGTGTCTTTTTGAATGTGGAGGCCCAGAATTATTGTGTCCTAAAATAGATTCTCCTCCTCCACTGCTGGCCTGTTTGGCGGACGCTGGTCTGTGTGACCTGCCTGCTCTGATTAACTCAGTGGTGGGGAAGGAGCCCAGTGTCGGGAAATGAGCAGAGCTCGTCAGGCCAGCAGGGTCAAGGTGAACATGGCCAAGAGGCTGTGACCAACTTCAGAAAAACTTTACTCCCTCATCCTCTATTTAACTTATCCTCTTCCTTTACTTCCATTTCCTCTTTTTCTCTTTTTTACGTCTGTCAAATTATTATAAATTTTAATAGCCTACTATTTTTCATATATATGTCAATATATATTTTGAGGTCAGGAGGTATGATTAAATGTTAATTTGTCAATGTGTGTTTATATATACATATAAATGGTAACACTTATATTACACTAGTATAGGAATCAATTCTATCTATTAATTAGTTACTTACTAACATGCCTGTTATTAACATATTGACTGTTTATTAGTACTCATAAAGCACATATTCTGCATGACCATATTCTACATCTCTAGTCCTACCCAATACCTAAACTTATCAACCTTACTAACTATTAATAAGCAGCAAATTAGTTATTAGAGTTTATTGAGGCCAAAGTCGTAGTTAAAGGTTTGTTAATAGCGAGAATTGGACCTTAAAATAAAGTGTGACCATAGAGCTGGGCGATATAGCTAAAAAATGTATCAACAATATAATATTTCATATCGTTCAGTATCTATAATTATCTATAAGTATTGACATTTTTTATAACCAATAGAAAAACATTTAAATTCAATCACTGTATTTGTAATTTTTAATTTAAGACAAACCGAACTCTGTACTTTTAAGGGTACAGACTGAATTGCGTTGGTACTACCGAGTACCGATTCAGGTTAAATCAATCGGTGCCAAATTTCGGTACCTGAGAACGCATCTGGGCGCATACGCTGCAGAGAGAGAAAGGGACCCTGTGACGTGATGTCACCCCTGCAACTCGTTCAAACAACACACAGGGCAAGCTGAAATGTTCTGAAGTGTGGTTACATTTCTAGGGCCATATGGTTTCTGCGAAAATGCGGACGGGATCGTGGAGTCCATTCATAAAAATGTAATTTACTCTATAGCGCGGAATGCCACGGAATTCGTAAATTTTGGACAAATGAATCAAAAGTAGCCACTGCCACTTAATTAGATTCGCGATATGAACTAGTGTCTGTGAATATTAAAATGCAAAAAGACGGTTTAAATATGAATCCTGCATGTTCCACTTGCCTCTGTATGTATGAATGGCGGAAACGCCTTTTTTTTAAACTACACAAATACTGAAGCACACGCTCACGGTGATTTCCGGCCTCTGCATCTCACTATATGATGGCATGAACACAAAAACTTAATCTCCAGAGCTGCTGTGAGAGTCACTTCGCGAGATTTTTACCGTTTCATTTAAGAAAACTAGCATCATCATACTGTATACACACAGAAACTTCATGGCAACCTGTCAAAATAAAAGTACGGTTTAGCATGTAACAGAAATATATTACTCTTGTATTACATTTGTAAAGTATAATGTACATCTTTAAATATTCCATTTTCTATCAAATGTAAATAAAACAATTAAATGCTAAAAAATAAATATTACAACCAGATTAATCACTTAATTGTAGAAAAAATAATAAAATTATTAGCCTATTAAACTTTTTTTTAAAGGAATATTCACACAATTTTTCTTCCATGTATTAATTTAAACAGTAAACCTCAGGTTGTTTACAAAAAAGGGGGTTAATTTTCATTTGATTTAAAATAAATGTTTAATGCCTTAATTTGATTTGCAGAAAAATCAAATGAGGGGGGGGGATGGGAGAAAGAAAGAAAAAGTTTGTAGGGCCCTATTGTTCAAAATGTTGAAATTTAGACTTTTGGACTTATTTTTTCACTGAAATAAATGTTTTTGTAATTACACAGAGAGTAAAGTACCGAAAAAAAGTACCGTTGGGTACCGGCACCGAAATTCAGGTACCGATACCGGTACCGTACTGGTTTAAATGTGAACGGTACCCAACCCTACTTCCTATACATCTCTTGCGAGTGCAGCAGTCATAGTTGTCTGTCACAAAAATGCACCTAATATGCGTTCTTTGTGAATGGCTTGGTTTCAGTTTTAACCTAAGCTATAACTTCTCCACATTGAGCTTCAATATTTCTCTAATATTTTGAATGAATAATGCAGCAGCGGCGCGTTTTGTAGGTTAAACTGGACAGACTAGCAAAAACAATAAAGTACGACAAAGACACTTACATCAACATCACCGCATCTCGTGCGCCTCTGATGAGGCTCCTTCACCGACACACACCTAACATTTTCTATCGTTATCGATGAAGGTGTACCGTCAATAAATACCGATACCGTTTTATTGCCCAGGCCTATGTGACCATATCAATTGTAATCATTTATTTATACTGTATGTAAATAGTAATCACTGTGTTAATTTTTATTATTTTATAATTAGAAAAAAAATGCACACCCGAGGTGGTGATGTGGCCACGACGCGAAGCTTATACTATGGTTACCACACCTCAAGACATCGATCAGATAATATATTTAAAGGAATTCGTCCGGTTTTTGTACTTAAATCGCTATTGTGAGTAGGATTATTTCTTCTGCATCTCATCCAACGCCTCTTTTGCTAGTTCCAAAATGTAATTTTAAAGCTGGTAATGAAGGCTTGAGCCGTTGATAGCATTCTAATGCAGTTATTAATGAAGTTATTAGAAAGAGAGCGAGAGAGAGAGAGCTTGTGTGAGTTAGGCTACGTCTGTGCGTCCCTCAACAGTGTTCTGCAGCAGCGTCTCTAAACAGTGCTGTTATTACCTCGTTAAGGAGAAATGTCATGTGTAGCCTTTAAGTTGCTACACTATATAGGCTAACTGATAAAATCATCAGGGCAGCGCTGACAACACCTTTTTGTGCAAACTGCGTGACCGTAGTGTGCGTGTGCGAGCTGTGTGATTGCAGTAATTCCTGTGTGCTGTAGTGATGCGCGGATGGCGGTTATATCCGTGGGCGCTGCGGATAATCCGCGGATCGGTTGGGGCATGTAATAAAAAAAATGCATTCTGATTATTTGCGGGTGGGTCGCGGGTGGATAAAATAAATCATTAATGATGCAAGTATTATCTACATTTTCTAAACTATGAACGTGTTTTAAATAGGCTACAGAAATTGAATAAATTGTAAATTAAAATTAATAAAAAGTTATTCAACAAAACATTATTTAGTCAAGAGCAGTACGTTTTGTTGTTTGATTAACATTAATAAAAGACGGCACAGCTTTATTAGGCTGCTATCACAATACCTATTTCACGGATTCAATACTGATACTCATGCGTTTTATTTTGAAACTGTTTACATTAACTTAAGACAAAACCGACAGTACTTTCTCAATTTGGTACTCTCAGTACGCGCTTTGGATGTGACTGAGCGCACGTGCCTCTGGAGAGCGCGAGTACCGAATGGCTTAAAAAGACATGAAAATAATACTTTTTTTTTTACGATGCAACAATGACCGATCAGGCAATTGACAAATCTGTCAACTGTCCCGAAACGCGAGCTAAAGTCTTCTATCGCAGTGTGCAGCAGCTCTAGATGCGTCGATGTGAAGCAAAAGTCAAAGAGAGAAGACGCGGTACAGCTGAATCACCTACGCTGTTTTCATCTCATGGTTTGTGTGGATTTATTTACTCATCTAACCTACACGCTATATTGAATAAAGGTTTTGCAGTAGTTTCCCTCATTTTAAAGTCGAAAGCTGCGGGAATGAGTAATGCGATGTATGCGCAATCCCGCAACGAAATGCAGGATCTGATTAAACATAATTCGATTATACAGAGAATTGTGAAATAGATTTTCATGACTTTTCAAAAAACTTTTTGAGTTTATTTATTTTTACAAAACTTTCTAGGCCTGGAAATTGCTGTTCAATGACTTTTCCAGGTTTTTTATGACCGTACGAACCCTAATGTGATGATCGGGTGCGGTTATCTAAATCAGACAAAAATACAGGTGCGGGCGGTTGGCGGGTGGATAATGTATTTGAAGCTGTGGATTCGGGTGACGTTTTAGCTCATCCGCGCATCACTAGTGTGCTGTATAGGTACTGTATGCTAATTTCCTTTATTACAGTTAACTGTGCGAAGTGATATGGAACTGTAATGCGGTCAAGAAAGCTGCCTGGAACTACGTTCGCCGTGCTTTTCCCTGAAAATAATTGCACACCTCAGAACATTCGTCAGCCAATCAGAGTCAAGCATTCAACGGCCCTGTAGTATACATTTCAAATAAATGCTGTTCTATCGAACTTTCTATTCAAAAAATCTTGAAAATTCAGCTTTGCCATCAAAGGAATGAATTATATTTTTAAATATATTTAAATAGAAAACAGTTATATTCAATTGTAAAAATATTTCACAATGTTGCCATTTTTACTGTATTTTTGATTATCATATAGAGGGTGAGCATAAAAGACATTTTTCAAAAACATTAAAAACTCTTACTGAGCCCTTACCTAATTTTACTACATGAACATATTAAATTTACAGCCCTAGTATTTTTATCTTTTCATTTTCTAGTTCAGAATTTTTTACTACGAGTGAGTATGTTGCATTTTTCTCATTGCAAATTATCAGATTATAATGCTGTAATGTTCTACATTGGAATAATTATCGTGGGCTGTTTTGTCCTCCTCCTATTTCTCCATGCAATCACACTTCCAGGAACTTCCCTCTCAATCAGAGCTTTATTATGACTTGATTGGGTTCATGAGGTTCTTACAGTGGAATCTCAGTCATTGCCTGCAGACTGATGGAGGTGTTGGCCCCCATCCTCCAATATGTCTTTTCCATATTCCAGCCATTTAGCCCCGGATTTAATACAACAAAGTGCCATTCATTTTCGCAGTGCCTGAAAACTCCCGTAATTATCCAAATTTAGCACAATGAAATTTACTCAACTAGCTCAAAAGTCTCCCACTCTTTAGCAGCTAATTTAGAAAGTTCACTTGTTCAGGGTTGCTAGGCAATTACAACCCATGAAACTGCTTAGGCACTCTACTTACGAAGCCAGTCCCACGAATAATAGACTTTCTGAACATTCCCCAGCCTAGCTGCGCAATGAACACATCGTGTTAGTATTATCAAATCACGTAGCGGTTTCGCTAAGCTGCGCTATACCCATTCAAACAGACAAAGAGAACAACTTCTCAGTGTAGTCAATGAACATTGTTCATTATTAAATAATGTCTGAAATGTTCCTCATGCCCTTTTGCTCTTTTTGGTTTTATTGTACTTGAACTTAATGCACAGCCAAACGCCGCTGTGCTGTAGTGTCAGTCAGGAGCGTTTTGTCAGAGCTCAGTGTCAGTGTATAGTGATTTGAGCTGATGGGCACTGAACTATGGAAGCTCCATGGAGGCTTCATTAGTGTTAGTTGCTGGCTGATGGTCCCTTCCTGTGTACTCTGAGTAGGTGAATGATTTCTGGGCAACATGATGGAGGATCTCAGTCTGAGCCCCTTGGAGTTTGTCACGCTACTGCTAATTTTAGCTTAGTGGGGCATTGCCTTCCCGCAGCTTATCATTTTTTCATCTTCTTTACCCCCTTTTCTCTCCAGTTTTTCCTGTCATTTTTGAGTTCATCTTCTGTCTCCTGCAAATGTTCTATTGAGGTGGTAGTTTTGATTGCTTTATCAATAGCTATGTTTCCATCCACTATTTGTATGCACACTTTGGGATGTCGCATAAAAAAACCGCTGGATGGAAACACCAAGATGCGCATAAATTCTAAAAAATGCGCATAAAAACGTATGTGCTCAACTAAGTCTGATAAATTTCTTATCTGTTAAGAAAACATACACATAAACACTTTTACCAAATAAATTCCTTAATGCGCATCAAAAGACATGTGACTTTGTAATGGGACAGCATAAAACTGGACAAACCAACATACCGATCTCATTGCACAGCATCTGAAATGCTAGTTTTGTCATTCTAAAATGCTTGAGCAAAGTCTCATCAAAGTGCTTTGTTATAATTAACTCCAACGTAGGCTCATAAAATAACATGACCGCGTTTCATCTGCACACTCTGAAGCTCATAATTTATTGTATACAAAAATTATTATATACAGTGCCTTCTCCTACAGCAGCAAATGTAAATTTTCTTCATAATATTTAGCACAAGTTAATCAGGAAGTGACGATTTTGTTCTCTTCAACTCACTGGATGGAAACGGTGCTTTTTTTATGCAACATTCCAATTTTGCGCATAAGTTTAATTTGTAACTTTGGATGGAAACATAGATAATGTTGGTTATTTCTCATGATGACAAAGTTAGTTTAGCTGCCCCAAGAAAAAGAAGCTGATACTGATATCGCAAGACGTTCCCTGTTAGATGTTACAAAACCTTACATTTAAGGTATAAATATCACAGTTTAATTAGTATGAAAAGAGGAGTTATATGTTTTGTTTACTTTAAGTTAATGCCTGTAAAAAGTGATATTTGTTAATATCGTATTCAACATCATCTCAGTTCTGTATTATGAGATTTATTTAACAAATATTTGTTATCTCTTTAGAGTTATAAAAATAGCTTTTTATAACTCTTGTAAGTTATGAAAGTTGATGATTACCAAGAGATGAAATTCAGAAAAGTAAGAGAACAAATAAAGGTAGAGCTTTTGAAGTAATTAAAGTACAATCAGGGAAAGGTTCATTATACATATTTCTTAAAAAGTTGCCAAGTAGATTTTTTCTAATGTGTCCCATTATACATTGTTGTATAATATAATGATGCAAATCTGATAAAAGACCATTTTAAAAATTACATTGAGACCATCTGGTGAGTGATAAATGCTCAAATGACATGTTGCCGTTAATTATAGTCTGATATTTTCATTCAAATAGTCAGCTTAAGAGAAAAAAATCTCCAAAATCATTCCAAAAGTCACTTTTGTATTTAACGTAATGTCTGTCGCCTACCCTGAACCCCTGATCCAGGAGCAGCAAGCTGCTTCAACCAGATCTGACCATATTTACCAAGTGAAATGGTGTCACAGTTATATCAGATCCCACGCAGTGACTGCCTACACCACAAAATCTCAAACAAAATCTCTCTCTCTCTCTCTGCTTTTGAGTGGGTACATTTGCCAGGCTTCTCTGAGGTGAAGCGTATGAGTGTTATCCTTGTGAATTTGATATTTTCTCTGAGCGCAGTAAAATATTGGGTTCTGAGTTACAGGGCAATTATTGTGATGCTCCATGTCTGACAGTGAAACTGATATGAGCTGAAAAGCTCTGGTTATAGTATGAGTATTTTCCAGTTGGCTTAATTGCACATGGAAAGCGAGAGTTTGTGTGCTTTTGCAAGGTGTGAATACCTCAGTATGTGTGCGCATGTGGTTTACTTCTTTTCAGCTTAAGTCATTCTCAACAGTGGCATTCTCGTAACTTGTTTATTGCAAAGCCACAAACGTACAGCAGCCCACAGCTTACTTTAGTAAACTTATGTGAAATTTACAGCAGAGAAACATTAGTTGAGTGGAAAAAAGGCTGTCATTGTTAGTGTACAGAGCGGCTCACATTCAGGTGCCGAGTGTTGTGTAGTATAGACTGTCTCTCTCCCACACATAGACAGCTTCACATGTCTCTGTGGCCTGTGTTTCCCCTCCAGGGCAAGGTGAATTGAGGTTTCTATGTCCTTCTGTCTACACAATATTACAGCACACACTATTAAAGCAAAGTGTGCCAGAGTTTTGCTAGTGGCAGTTCCCACAGTCTCTATTTTGCGTAGTTTGGGGAAGAATTAAAAGAAGGGAAAAAAAATGATTATTTGCTCCAGGCCTGCAGAAAATATTTGGAACATGTTCCATGGTGAAGTCTTATTTTACAAGATACCTCTCAATCCTTCTATGTATCTGTTTTTCTGTAATATGCAAAATTGTGACCTGGCTAAAGGTCAAAAGAAAAATAAATACAGGTCAATAACATGCATGAGTGGTTATCATAAGCAAAATATATATATTTTTTAAAATATTCTTTAAAACATGTAGCATGGTCTTAAGCCCCGTTCACACCAAGAACGATAACTATAAAGATAACGATATTAGCGTCCACACCAGCGGACAGTATTGTCAGTTTATTCTAAGCGCACACGCATCTGCCGTTTTAAGTTCTCGAGCTCGTTATAGCAGGATGGATTCTGATTGGGTGTCAATGATTTTATCGTTCATCAGCTGAAAAAAATCGTTCTGGAAGTGATTCCAACGATAACGTTTCTCTGTGCCTTTATCGTTATAGCTGTGGTGTGAACTCTGCTATTCTTTAATATTGAGAACGATTTTTAGAACTATATCTTTATCGTTATCTTCATAGTTATCGTCCTTGGTGTGAAGGGGCCTTTGGACACATATTCACGTTATATTTCATATGGTTATAAAATATATATAAAAACACAATAAATATAGTTTAAGTGTTTTGAAATATTTTTTACAAATATCACAAATTATTAATCTAAAGTCTAATTCTCTGATTTTTTTAAAGAGACTTATTGACCTTGAGACACAGTCATGAGGGTCTATTTCTATTATATAATTTCCTGCATGTTTCAGCACTTGGTTACAGCATGTGACTGCTGACAAATGTTAAAAAGCAGTGAAGCAGTTTTGTTTGTTTGTTGTACAGCACTTTGGCACAACTCTGTTGCTTTTAAATGTGCTATAGAAATAAATTTTGACTTTACTTGACTTGACTTGACTTGTTGTATATAATATTTATAATAATAATAATAATACAGGTTTGTCAAAATATTGTTCAAGAATTCAATTATTTTAATGAGATTTTTTCTTAATTTTAAAATCAGCACAGTTGTTCCACTTTGACATTTTTTACTTTATGCCCTCCAAAATGATCAGAATAAACATGTATAACAATAAACATTTTTAATGTTTAGGTTACAGCATGTGACTGCTGACAAATGTTAAAAAGCAGTGAAGCAGTTTTGTTTGTTTGTTGTACAGCACTTTGGCACAATTCTGTTGCTTTTAAATGTGCTATAGAAATACATTTTGACTTTACTTGACTTGACTTGACTTGTTGTATATAATATTTATAATAATAATAATAATACAGGTTTGTCAAAATATTGTTCAAGAATTCAATTATTTTAATGAGATTTTTTCTTAATTTTAAAATCAGCACAGTTGTTCCACTTTGACATTTTTTACTTTATGCCCTCCAAAATGATCAGAATAAACATGTATAACAATAAACATTTTTAATGTTTAAAAAAAAAAAAAAGGATTTGTACCAAAGAAACTGTCATGTCATCTATCCATACTTAAGTATCATGTTTACCTACTTTGAATACCAGCATTTAATTAATCAAAGAACACAAAGTAGGTCATTTGAATTTTTATGATGAGCACTGATACTGAAATACTGATCCAAGACCAGAATTTATTGTTTTTGTCTCAATAGATGTTGATTTGTAGAACCAAGAAAATTGTTCTAGATCAGCCGGCACCCTTTCTGTGACTGACAGTAACCCCCACTGGCCTCTGTGACACACGAGCAGGTGTGCTGGTGAAGTCATGCCTGAACTCTTTGCTCTCTTTCCTGCCCGTCATTGTCAGTCACTTTAACTATTGTTTCGGGTCAGCTGGCCCCATGTTATGACATCCAGGACGCGTCGACACAAACAGCATTGAAGAGGACCTTATGGAGGTGACAGATGACACATTTAGAGGCCAGCTGCGACGTACCCGGATTTCCTCTCCTGTCACCTAGACAGGATGTGTCCTCGGAACTGTTTCTCAGAAGAGGATACCACATATCTAAGGAAGACCTAGATAAGGGATACGGGTGTAGCGATAGTGTCAAAAGGCCTAATGCCTTTGTAGCGGTAAGGGGAGACCGGAGCATTGTTCGGCCTCTGGAATAGATTATTCCAGAATACATAAAGCCACCTTCTATTTGCAGAAGAAGGAGGGAGACCTTTGATTTTTGCAGCACAATAGGCTACTCTCATGACTACAACCATAAGCCCTCTGAGTGCAAATGGATATGTGCGCTTCACACTTCCAGATAGAGACCCGTCTGTCTTTGATCATGTCCTCTGATTCAATCTGATTTGTAGAGAAAGCCCAGGCTCAGATAGTCTCGTGTATCAGCGGGGTACGCCGCGGTGCGATGCAGGGCAGGACAAAGGGGGTGGATGGGGATTTGGATAGCGATAACTGAAGGGCTGTCTTTGAACAGAAAGCTGAAGCCCATCTCCTCAGAGAGTTTTGGTAGCTTGAAATTGGGCCGAGGGAACTGGTCATCTGTGGCAGGTTGACAGTTTCCTCCATTTCTGTCTTTCATTTCCTGTAGATGCACTCCCAGTGCACAATTCACAACTAATATATTTAACATATGGGATATTGGGGCTAGTTGGCAGTGGTTCTCAACCTTCCAATACTTCCCATTGTCCGCAACCATATTTAAAGGCAGGCACTCTCGGATTCTGTAAATTTCAGAATTCCAGAAGTTTTAAGACCACACTTTATACCCAATGAAATAAAAAATAACATGACTTTTCCAGTAGGTCATAATTTACTGGAAAATAGTTAACATAAAAATATGTATAGTTCTTACAATTTCTACCTGATCAAATATTTTAGAGCATAAAAATGGGTATAAATATGTGTATTCATTACAAAAATTATTTTATTAATTTTCAGGACTTTCCAGGTCTAGAAATCACAAATACATCCATGTCTTCCAAGACAGTTAAAACCCTGGTTCTTCAAAGAAAGAAGAGTTTTAGTTGTTTTAGCTCATTTTAATGCTTGTTTTGTCTTACGTTAAATAAGAATATATCTTATTTAATAAAATATCTTAAGGCCCCTTTGGAGGTTTTTTGTGGCCACTGGTTGAGACCCACTGCTATGAGGTATCTCATCTCATACAGACTTTAAACTTTCAGAAATTTTTATTTTACAGACTTTCAAAAAATAGAACCCTGAGAAATATTCCCTGTAGTAAAAGAAATGTGACAACTGTTTTCCGACACGTAAAGTGCTTAACCTTCCGATTGACTACAGATGATTTGAGACCATCCTTACTGCTTTTCAAAGACTTCATCCTGATGTGAAGCGTTCCGAGAGCAACATGAAGAAATGTGAATGTGATATTGGGAATATTACCGTGGCCTCCCAGGTTCCAGGAGAAATGAAGCTTTCACAGAATATATTAAACCTTATTTATCAAACTGAATTATATAATTACGACTCCATTTCAGCAAGAGACTTCGGATTTGTGTAAGCCCGATATAACATCCACGAAAGATAGGACTTGATGGTTCGATATGTCTGGAGTTGTATCCAGATGTTTGCCGACGGCGTTTCGATGGTACTGCCTGAGCCTTGAAAAGTTGATGCAGGATTTCTAAAATTGAAATTGTCAGTAGGGGTTCACCTAATTTCCCCACAGCTGATTAAATAATTGTTTATTTAATGAAAGAGGCCCCGCGGATTGCCTAAGTGAATTACATGTAATTTCATTTCACCGGCTTTGTGTGCAAATCGCCCCCTTTAAACCAAAGAATCCTTTCTCTTACAGTCACACAGCATGTCAAATGCATTATTAGCCCTTATTTTCACATATTATATCTGTGATGTGTCAGTCTCCAAGCATCCCCTGCTTCCTCTCATCATTTTAACTGTCTCTGCTTTTAGGCACGATTTTGCTGTCCACCTCACCAAAACCGACTATAGGATTGACGTCGCAGAGGCCTGGAAATCTCCCTGGTGCTCAAAGCTATTATTTTCACCTCTAACACAGACATTTTTTTATAGACGCCACATTGTTTAGAACCGAAAGTCGACAATGGCTGCGAAACCGGTTGCAAAACCTTGAGAGCAGCTGATTACCGTAATAGGTTTAAGACAGAAAGGTGTGATGTTTCTTCCCCGCCTCTTTCACCTGAGACTAGAAGCTTTTAATGGAGAGCTTTATGGAATTGTGGGAACATACTAGTTAAATAAATAGATGTAATTAGGTCCTGCCTCTAATTACTTCAGATTCCTCTCACGAGGACTGAATTAGTCCGACTCCCTAGAGCGCCTAGTGTTAGGCATGCGTAATCAATCACGTACAAACAGAATGCACAAGCTACACACTCAGAAAGTACCAGAGTGCAGCAGGGTCATTCATCACAGCCCGCAATGCAAACAAGAACAGCCATTTTGTTGTTTACTGCGAGTAGCTCTAACCTTGCGCTACCTGTACGCGTACCTTTGTTGTAGCCTTCGCCGTATGGAAATAAATGATCCCAAAAAAGACATAATCCAGCCTATTATTACACCTCATCCTGACTGCAGATGAAAGGTAGCGCAAAGTTTGTTTTGATTATGATTAGTGGTGTTTTAACCAGTGGGGGTGCTGCGTGATAATGCATGGCACCTTGTGAAGGCCGTGACGGATACCAGATAGCGGGAGCAGCGCTGAGAGCAGATACAGTGATAAACTGGAGCAGGCCTGGAAACAGACAGGGCCTGGTCTCTCTGCGGCCCCTCTAGCCTGCGGAAAAAAGCAATGCATCACCTCACAGCACAGCCAGACGTGGCAGGCGAGAAAAATCACCCCACACTTTGGGAAAACAAAGACAATCAGGGCTTTCTCTCATTTGCCTCCCCTCCTTTTCCTTTGGTGAGCAGCTGCAGCAAGCCAGTCAAATGTGTTTTTTTCTTCTTCTTTTTTTCTTTCGCCAACTTGTCCTTTTTTTGAGATGTAATGGAGGGAGAAAGAGATAAAAAAAAACAGAACCTGGCAAGGCACGCATTCGTTTTTACAGATGGCAGACTGGTCCAGTTGATAATTGAAAAGGATGTCTGGGATTGTGCACCATTCAACAGGAGAAGGCTATTTCTGGCTTTTCCTGTGTAATTGACCCACGACCCGCTCCCAAACACTTTCACATCTGAACGTATTGACACTACTTTATATTTGATCCTACTTAAAATGTAATGGACTGTCACTATAGCTTGCGTATTTTTCCTTTAGATACTTGTTGTTGCTTAGTTTTGGATTGTTTTGGAAATTCGCTTTGACCTTATATCAGTCCAACAAGTTGTTCTTGCAATCTCTGCACCTTGTTTGTGTACACTCTTAAAAATAAAGGTGCTTCACAATGCCATAGAATAACCTTTTTGTCTAAATAGTTCCATAAAGAATCTTTAACATCTGTAGAACCTTTCTGTTTCACAAAAGGTTCTTTGTGGTGAAAAAAGGTTCTTCAGATTACAAAAAGGTAAGAAAGAGATGGTTCTTTAAAGAACCGTTGACTGAATGGTTCTTTGTGGAACCAAAAATGGTTCTTCTATGGCATCGCTGTGAAGAACCTTTTGAAGCACCTTTATTTTTAAGACTGTATGATTGATTGTTTATTAACAAGTGGGTAGTAAATGTAAGTTGCTGGTTCAGTTCAATCATGGGATCATGTTCTTACTGTGATCCAGCACACTAGATGCCACCAGTGTCAAGCAAACATGGTCAGCCTCTCCGTTTTATATTTTATTTTGTGAGTTTGCTGTAAGAAAACTCACTTGTACATTTAACCTAATATATAAAGACTTGTCTTTACAATAAACTTAATGACACTGAACGTTTGATTGGAATAATAGTTAATATTTTAATTGAGACATTAATTTGACTGCAGCCAGTCAAATTTTTTTTTTTTTTACTGCTAAGGGTAAAAAACACCTGCTAATGGTGGATTAATGGAGTTCACTTTTTCAACCATAAATACCAAAATTATCTATTATTTAAAAAATTACATGTAATTTTTTTTTTTACATATTTTTTTATTTTGAAATTATATAATTATATTTATATTTCTATAATTATATTTCTATAATTATTTTTTATATATGTGTGTGTATATATACTTATGGATAGAATTAAACTTTTTTCTTTAAGTGCTCCATTTATTTTCCCTTTTGATAAAAGGATTACACAATTTAAGAGTCTAATTAATTCTAACACTGAAACAGTCCTTATCACAGTCAGTGGACACCAGAGTCAGATGCAGACATGATCAGCCTTTCATTCCGATTTAGTTTTGGCTCTAAGAGTCAGAGCTTTTGATCTATATTGTTTTAAATCCAAAGCTTTTGGCCCACTGTATCCATAACCATTTAATCTTTCTGGATGGCAAAACAGGAGGCCCAGCACAAATGAATGATTTGACCAACAAGATAAATTATCAGTTGTGTTCACACTGTGTGTAGTTTGTATGTATATTAACTCTCTGCGGCTGTTGTACGATGAAGGTCTGCGGGCCAGGCGGAGGGAACACGTGTGAGTGATTTGGCTCTGGAGCCCAGAAGGCCAGGGAGAGAAATCCACAAAGCTGATGACGGACACTTTGTTTGGCTTGTAACGCTAGAACAGGATAGGAAAGAATCAATCAATCAATCATGTCTAAACTGTCAGGACTAGCATGTGGCCCTCTAAAAACCCCACTGAGATCAGAAAATATATACATTCTCGCTTAAAGCTTGTAAGAAAGCACTGATTCTGACGTAAATGAGCCATAATTCGATTTTGAGATAGTCTTCCAGCAAGGTATTGTGGGTTTGTGTTGTGGGACATGCCAGACATCTTGCTGTCTTAAAGGGACAGTTCATCTAAAAGTGACAAATTCAAGTCAATACCGTTCCAAACTATCCCTTTAAGTCATAGGCCTACAGATTTGGAATTACACATTATTTACAAATATTTAATTGAAGTACCCATAGAATATGTAAATGCATTACCATCTAAAGCCATCAACATAATATGGTAGTGCTACAGTACTTTTTGTGAAGGATACAACTATTGATTTGGGTAAGTCTAATGCTTAATGTAAGGATAGTGTCATTATTGTTGCGGCAAGCCATTAGAACGGTGTTTATGCACCTTCATTGAGTTTACCTACCTTTTTATGTGTACAATAAAGGATGCGAGATCCCTCCCTCTCTGCCTGAAATGCTGCGTGCATCAGAATGATGCTCTGCGGTTGCAAAGGGCAGTTGTCAGAGTGACTTTGCATTTGCTGATAGCTCATGGAAAACATTGCTCCATCTCATTAAGTTATTGCCATCATTTTTATTCTTTATGGTTGTGCAGGCTACCGTCCCTCATTCTCTTTTCACATTCATTTTCTACGTATCTATGATTAATGGGAGATGTCGAACCATAGAGTGAGCAAGCATCAGCGAAGGTGAGATCATAATTAGTTTAGCTGATGCAGGGCCCTTCAATGGCGCATCTGGATGGAAAAATTACCCTATAGGAAGCTGGCGGCACCCCAAAAACTTTACTGATACGTTGTGAAACACCCGATGAATCAAGTGCCCTTTCCCTGCCAAAAAAGCTCTACCGACTCAAAGCCAAAATTATGTCTGCAGAAAGCTTTCCATTCTAAATGTATTAGAGCACAATTAGGAGCATTGTACTTTCCTGGCAGGAGAAATGTGCTCCCTGCTCAAGCCGTCTGAAGTTAGGCTAAATAAATCGTACACATTCTATAAGGCTAAATGAGTTTTACAGGGACCATAATCGAGATAATTCCTGTGATTTGCCCCGGTTGACTCTCGGGATTCACTTGTAGTTCTGTCCGTTCCCGGTGGATGATTCATGTGGCTATATCTTTCTCCTTTTTTTCCTACTTGAGTTTATTTTTTCCCCTTCTCTCACTGTAGAGTGCAATATTTCAAGCTACTAGATATTCTGTGTTCCAGCCATGGATTTAACGGTTCACGTGTTTTGTATGTATGGCGTTCGAGATGAGACATTTATTGAAAGATCAAAATATTTATGTCAGGCCGGTGCGGGCGACCCATTTTGAAGTTGGTGGTGTGTTCTCACTGACGCGGTATCTTACAAAGCCTATAAATCACGGGAAGGTTAATTAGTGTTAGAATCAGCTTGGTTCTATTAATTGTGCCTCATCCTGGCTTTCTGATTATGTTCACATTGTGTCCCTCACCATCAGAGCTGCCATATCCAGCTACACCCTGCTGAGTCTTGGGATTTTTTTTCGCCTTTTTCCTCCCTCTGCCTCTTTTTCTTGCTTTCTCTTTTACATTCACCTCCCTGCTGAGCATGAATCTCCATCCCTATTTTTCTCAACAGCCTGCTTTTTTACTCATTTTGGCTCTCTTTCTTTTTTATGATTTCAGAGACGGCGGGGCTCGGGGGTCTTCTGCGCCAACTGTCTGACCACCAAGACCTCGCTGTGGAGGAAGAATGCCAACGGCGGCTACGTGTGCAACGCGTGTGGCCTCTATCAGAAGCTGCACTCGGTAAGGGGGGGAACTAAGAAAACATCAGTGCAAGGGACGGCGAGAACGCCTCGCCAGCCCACACACAAATCGCAGAAACAGAGTTCAAAATGAATGGAGAGGTGACAGTGTAGCAGCTCCGGTTTGATCGCTTCATTTCCGCACTGTCAGGCGAGGACCCCGGGGGAAAAGCCCTTTTGGCCTTCCTCAGCCCTGCAGCCAGCTAATGGCCCTATGGAAGTAATTTTGCACCAGCTGGGAGCCCCACTTCCCACAGTCCTAACAAACACCTGACCTTAAAACCCGAGACACAATGCCTACTGGCACAACCTTAAAACCCAGTCAAGTGGAGTCTTTCTTTAACATTTTTGTTACCTTCATGTTGTTCTAAACCCATATGAATTTCCTATTATTATTAACCTTTATTTAACCAGGCAAATCACTTAACAACACATTCTTATTTACAACAACAGCCTGCTGTGGAACACAAAAAGAGACCGTACGGAGTAGAGACAGAGTAGTATGTTTAAGCTGCTTTTTTCCATACGATAAAGTCAGTGGCAACTACAGTTGTTTTAGTGCCCATCCACTTTCATAGTATGCAGAAAAGAAGCTCGGGAATTGCTAAATATCTCTTATTGTGTTCCAAAGCTGATAAGTCTATGAAAGTCAAAGCTTGGAAGGGAGAATAAATGATGACAGAAATTTTGTTTTTGGTTAAACTATATTTTTTATAGAGTGTAATATTCTGGTTCTTAAAGTAAAAATCCCATTCATTTTCTACATAGGGGTATTGATTTTTAATGATAACTTGTAAGCCTTTAAATATAGAACTTTTTTGAGCTCCAAGGTTTTTAATCAATGGCAAATGTTTTTGCTGAAGCTATCAGCCTGCTTTTTTTTAAATAATCATTCAGTTTTCCAGCAGATTTCCTTGTGAAAAGCTGCATTACCCATGATTCTGCAAAGAAATCTCCATCATTCAAAGAATCGTTATAAGCAAATCGCTCTAAAAGAAAAATAACTGTGAATTATGTGAACATTATATGAACAGTCTTCTCCTATGCTCTCAAAATTGAACAATATAACAAAGAGTGAAAAATTTAAGGGGGTCTGAATACTTTCCGTACCCACTGTATATATATATGAATATATTCCTCATTAAGTACACAGTCTATAACTGTGTTTTTGTCCAATTTTAAAATGTTTTCCCCTTCAAACAAAGTTTGTAATCTTGTCATTTCTTTAATAGCTGGTTGGTTTGATTCATAGCTTATATGTCTTTAACAGAGACATAAATAGAAAAAATACTTCTGCAAAAAGTGAGAAGGCACTGTTGCATTTAATTATGGTCATATGCATGCTTTCTGTTTATCCAAATAATATCAACAAAAACATTTTATATATGATATTTATAAATGCATAAATTGTGACTATACAGTGAATATTTAATTAATTTTTCAGTCTGTGTGAAATGTGCACAAAGAAATGAAACTACTCGTTTCTGGACTCTGTCACTAAATGACTTAATTTGATTTGCTTTATCGCCTCAGTTCTCCGCTGTCCCAATTTAATTTTGATCTGAATTAGCATTTTTTTAATCTGCAGTCGTACCTAAAGCTTAATCTGCAGCCTTAAAAGTGTTCTAGTGTTATTCCATTTCCTTTGAAATGGTGTCTGGATAAACATGATGGGTAAACAGTCTCGACAACATGCGAGTAATTAAGCCGGAGAAACAGAAAAAACATTGTTCTCGGGCCTGTTGCTGGACTTAACATTGATTTTGCATTCTAGTCTTTGGCGCTCCTTCAGAATTGGGTCAAGTCTGTGAGTGTTACGGTTTCTTCCTGTCTTGATATGCAATGTTGGAAGCGCTCTTTGCCTCAGTGGCCTCGGGCTATCGGGACTAGTGCCTGGGTGGCACAGGCTTGGAAACAGGGGCCGACTGAATCAGTGTGGTCGGCTGGGGTAAGGCGTGTTAAGGCACCACAGCGCCCAGACCACAAGAGGCTCTTTCAGGGGCCATGCCACCTGGTGGCTTGAGTCGTGCTAACTTGACCCGACACAGGCTCTCACATCTGGCCGTCTGTCCGCACCGCTTCATCAGAGAGCCTGCAATCAATGGGCGCTTCACAGCTGAGCTTGTGAAATACTGTATGCTCTATTTACTGCCCCACATTAAACACTGTCTGGAGTAAATAAGTTTCCTCACGCTGGAAGTTTTTCTAACTTTGACGTTTATGTTGGAGTTCCAACATGCATTGATGCAGCAGCTGTACTGATGCTCGCATCAGTCTTTGCTCTGGCTTCCTGGGACAGAAAAAGTGGGGTGACCATGACTTTAAGGGAAATGGGAACAATTCTTGACAGTTTTACTTCTGAGATCACACTGATATTAAAAACCAAGGGGTGATGAATTTGAGTGGAACACAGTGGCTTCAGTTATTCTTTAGGCCTAATCAGACACACAGGCGATAACTGGTTACAAGTGAAATATTATTATTAATATTATAATTTAAAATTGTGTCCCGTTTTAAAATATATAAAAATAAAAAAAATTCCTGTGTTGGCAAAGCTGAATTTTCAGTAGCTATTTTACTCCAGTCTTCATTGTCACATGATTCTTCAGAAATTATTCTAATATGCTGATTTGCTCAAGAAACATTTCTTTTCATCAATGTTGATATCAGTTGTGCTACTTAGTATTATTGTGTAAATCATAATACATTTTTTCAGGATACTTTGAATTGACATTTCAAAAGAATAGCATTTATTTGAAATAGAAATATTTTGTAACAAAGCCGTTTTTTATCAATATAATGTGTCCTTGCTGGATAAAAGTATTCTTATCTTCTTATTTCTTAAGTATTCAAAAATCTTACTTGGCTCAAAATTTTAAAATGTAGTGAACAATAATAAGTTCTACAATTTATTACATAATTGTAATGTATTGCATAACATGTTTACATATATTGCAAAACCCATATCTTGTATTTAGTTCGACTGAGGCATGTTGTGTGCCCCATGTCTGTGGAAAAAAAAGTGGGCAGAAGTATTTCCATTGCACAGGCTATACAGAAGTGACATGTAAACCACTGAAAGGTGTGTTCAAATGGGCTTTATTAGCACAGGAAAGAAAGAATCATGCATTTCAAATTAGATTTTTGATAGCTGACAGAAAATAAGTCAAACTGATTGTCTTGACAGTGGCAACGTTTAAAGAGGCAAAGTGGCACTATCGGTATTGGTGAAAGAATGTTGTAAACATTTTAGAACCTTTAATGAATGAAATGTATGAAAAACATTGGTTATTTTAGATGTAATCTGTTAAGACCTTAAACCTATTAATGAGAACTGCTACCTTTACTCTTCTTGAGCTTATCTTTTTATTTACATTTGTGCAATGACTGCCTACAGTGCTGGTGAAAAGTGTATTTCCCTCATATTGTATACAAAAATAGCAATAGCATAGATCTGTATTTTATTAGTTCTAGCTCAGTGCTCACCTTTGATGATATTTACAGCTGTGTGGTGCGATTGATCTAAAGCCTGTACATTCCAGCGGTGGACTGAATGACCAGTTGGGCATAGTCTCTCTGTGTTCTTATACTGTAAAGTAGCTTCTGCAGTGGACCATCAGGTTGTGTACACGTCACACTCCACTAGAAGCTAATAAACAAGATGTGGAGACGCCTCTCCGAAGCCCTCGGGATCCTTCGAATCACTGCCGATTGGCTACAGGATTTGTTTGCCTGATGTTTCTGTTTTTGGTTTCTATAATAACATGCCGAGTCCTCTACGGCAGTTTGATTTCTGGAGCCAAGTAAAGGCAGTGGTGATGTTAAGTAGAAGATATCTCATAGTCTTTCAGGTTCTTGGTTTGATAAATAATCGAGTGACTGTTTCACTGATGAAACAGTCTGCTAACGCAGGCCAGCGGAGACTGTGTCCTTCATGTCAGCCTGGCAGTCAGTTTCCAGTAGTATTTTTTATATTTTTGAATAAAAACTTTTATATGCTGTACAGAAATCATTTCATAATAGCACCTCATAAAACCACACTGTAGAGAGCCCTAAATGGAGGTCTGGGCTCCTCGTGCCAGAACACATTGCAATAATAAATGTCTCTCAGATTTTATCTTCTAATAATAGGACCCGACATGCGCCGTAGCCATGCGTCAATGCCCGACATAAAACTTGCAGCTGCCTCCGTTTTTCAGATACACCATCAAGGAACTTTTTATGTGGGACGCAGAAAGAATGTCATTCGTTCTCCAAAAAAGTTCTCGAAGCTTCTGAACTCTGACCACCCATTGGAATAAGAAAGCCCAAAATGTAGAAAGAAATAGCGGAATAGCAACAAGGTTTTGTTCACGGACAGCAGTCTTCCAGGCTCCTTTGAGCCTTTAATAAATTTAAAAAAAAAAAGTCTTTAGCTAAGGTACTCAAACTGTCAAAAATAGATAAGATTAAATAAATGGAGAGATACCCAAGGTTGCTGAATAGCTCTACAGTATGTTATTACGAAAGAGACTTCTTGTAAAACTAGTCATCCATTTGTGCTGTATGCATTTATCTAATATTTTTATGGAAAATTTTGGGATGTAAAGTCGGCAACACCAAAGCTCCAAAAGTATCACTTTTTTTTTTTTAAAACTGTCATTTTGTATGCATATGTATGCGACAGTTTTTAAAAAAAATAATTTTTTTGATACTTTTGGAGCTTTGTTGTTGCCGACTTTACATCCAAAAATTTTCCACTTGTTTCTTAGTCGAGCACCCAGTTGAGATTGATGTGCGTGCTTTTGCCTGCTCTTCATATAATTTTATTAAATTATTTTTTTAAGGGATTTTTTGGAGGGGAGTGGGGGTGGTGTTGTCATGCACATTTAGTGCCATACACCATTTATTTAATTTTTTCGCCTTTTTTCGTCATATACATTATTTGTACACATTTATATATATATATATATATATATATATATATATATATATATATATATATACTGTATATTTATATTATATATAAATACATTTTATTATTAAATGTGCAGGGGCCACCAAACTTAATCCCCCACTAGTCATTTTGTAGTAGGAAGCAGATATAATCAAAGGCTTTAAGACTTTAATGTCTCTTGTCTGGTTTGATATTTGAAACCAAAAAGTCAAGAACTCATAGCCAACTGATAAATCAAGAACTGTTCATTTTTTTAAATAATAATAATCCTTACAAAATTAGACTGAAGAGAAAAAAAAAGAACAAGAAAGAATGCCCTCTTTCTGTAGTGTGCAGTCAGGGCCTGACGTGGTCCAGCAGTAGAGGGCACTCTTTCTTTTTGTCTGGCTTTCATCCCCATCGTCTCTTCAGACAGACAACCAGCCTGACATGTTCCAAAAAGTGAGCGCTCACATTTATTTTAACACCATCTATCACAGGGCATTAACTGAACTTAAGCAACACAGTAAGATTTGTTTTAGATTGAACTCCAGTCCCCAGTGGCCAAGCATTATTGAAAATATGCATCTCATGTTTCTTCCCCTAGAACATATGGTGCAGAGCCAAAGGCTAGTTTGAGGTGGAGTTACATTTTTGCATAAATAATTTTTCCAGCTTTTATGGGAAAAATGGGTACCAGAGAAATATTTTCCTTCTGTCATACTGAAACACTGGTTTCCCAAGCCTCCCCATCTTTGAGAGAGATTGCTTTCCTTAGCCTAGGAACATGACGGTGGATCTGGGTGCTACAAAGGCAAGTGGCGACCATACATGATTGATTCCCTCGATGTGCCTCTACCTCAAAGTCAACAAGCAGTCGGAAGGTGGTGGTAGAGGGGAGCGACATGGTTCTTTTTGCCAATTATCTCTGGTTCTGAGTGAGTCGTGGGTGATCTCTGCATCAAGCGAGGACTTGGAAGTATGTGTCTAGCAGTGTAGCTAAATGAGTTGCGTCACCTTACTGAAGTTTTCCCCCCGAGCCACTGCCTACCCGGATGGAATCTGTGCTCAGAAAAATAGATTACAGACAAGTGCTCCATTCTTTCCCTCCTGTTGCAGGTCTGCCACCAAATGAAATATGCATATCTCACATCTCTCCAAACACAGTAGTTTCCATTTTAGCGTAGACGTAAAGGATGAGAAATGAGAAGGAACATACTGTTACTTCGGGCTTTTTCTTGTAAAGTAGCACAATTGATAACAGTTTCACCCATTGATTTCTGTCTCTTTCCTGTAGTCAAGCTGAAAGTCACTTCTATAATTCACTCATTTATATTTGTGAACTCACTGTCTTGATTTTTGAGCTAGGCTTACGTAGTCCAGTGAAAATAAAGCAGTAATTAATAGCCATTTGATGGGAGATTATTATGCTAACCCGCCTAATTACAGGAGTGTGTCCTCTGAGTCCCAGAAGGGATGAATCACTCTACTGAAATCACAATATTAGATCAGAGACTGTTTTTATGAGGCAGTAAATAGATCAGGTCCAGTCTCACACACACTTGGGAGAGCATGTGAATATTTGTTTGTTTGGATCTCACACATGGAGATTGTACCCAACCGTACCCAATCTTAATTGTTCTCAACAAAAATAAATTTCTTAAGGTAAAAATTTTTTTTAACAAATGCAATGAATTATTAATTCCTATGAAATAAAAGGTCATGTCAAACCACTAGGTTTTTATTCTTTTAAGAAGTTTTTTGCCTTCATAATATGAGGACATTTTAATTGAAATAAATCTTAAAATCATGTAGAAATATTAGATGGAAATGTAAACTTAAAATGCATAAATGAAACTTAGAAATGTTGCCTTGGCAAATAACTTAAGTAAAATAAGTTGTGCTAAAATGACTAAAACTTTATATATATAAAAAAAAAATAAGCATCACGTCAGTGACCCCAATTTCAAATTGTAATAATTTGCATAACTCTTTTTCAGACCCCAAGACCGCTGAACATTATCAAGCAAAACAACGGCGAGCAAATCATCCGTCGACGGACACGCAAGCGCCTGAATCCTGACCCCGTACCATCTGAGCAGGTGGGGTCCAAGCAGCAGCGCGTCAACAGCGAGGAGCGTCTCAACGGCAGCCCCTTAGAGAGGAGGACTGAGGAAGCAGGATCTGATGGGTCTTTATCACGTGCCGAAGCCCAAGTGCAGTTGGGTAAATACGAGGCTTACGGTTCCTCGGGACCCAAAAGTCACCCTAGCCCCCGCTCCACCCACGCGTTCCTCGTCAACCAGACGCTGGAGATCCACAAGCGCATGCCACCCCTGCATATGCACAAGAGCCCTGCGGACGGCGGGGCCGAGGGCAACGGGCTCGGCGCAGGACCCCAGGGAGGGGACGGCAAGGGTGGTTCTGAACGGGGCAGCCCTATTGAGAAGTACATGCGTCCATCGAAGCAGGCCAGCTACTCCCCTCCTGGAAGCCCTATCGAGAAGTACCAGTACCCATTCTTCAGCCTACCCTTCCTCCACAATGACCTGCAAAACGAAGCGGACTGGTTGCGCTTCTGGACTAAGTACAAGATGTCTGTGCCGGGCAACCCGGGCCACTACCTGAGCCCTGTGGCTGGCCTTCCCAATCCGTGCCAAAGCTTTGTGCCTTACCCTACCCTCGGCTTACCGCCTCATTTCCCCCCACCAACCCCTTCTGGACCCGAAAGCGACACACCTCTCGACCTGGCCATGAAACATTCCAAACCCAGTCCTACACCCAACGGGACCCTCGTCGCCAAGGAGAAATGGGCGTCAACCGCTTCTGAAAGGGAGCGGGAGACGGAACACTCGGAAGAACCCGAAGAGGAGCACTCTACTTCGCAAATCGCCCAACCGGAGAAGATTGATCAGGCCACGCAAGATGACATCTCGAGCAAATGCGCCCACTGTGGCATTGTCTTCCTGGACGAGGTCCTGTACGCCCTGCACATGAGTTGCCATGGTGACGGCGGGCCCTTCCAGTGCAGTATCTGCCTGCACGCTTGCGTCGATAAGTACGATTTCACAACACACATCCAGCGAGGCCTCCACCGGGCAGCCCCCGAGGCGAACGCCAACCCCTCTAACCAATGAGCTTTACAAACCTGCAGTCCAAGCACAATTAGAGCAGCGAGGAAAGAGAGCGCTTGTACGAATGAATGCATTGAACTTTTTTTTGCTTGAAATGTGCCAAGACGGATCATGGTGCCTAAGCAGCCAATGCAAGAAACTTCAGTCAGCATAGCATTTCTGTGGGAGCTCACACACACGTATACTTTTAACGAACAAAGACTGCTTTTTGAAGACATCGGTACATGTAGCTACTCAATCTAGATATATTTTCGTTAGTCCAGATATGTAATTTTCGACAAGGCAGTTCAGCAAGCAAGGTACATCTACTCCAATTTAATGCTTCATTTCTCGTCGTCGTGTGCATTCGCAGATTTATGGAAAGTTCTCTCACCTGGTT
Source organism: Sinocyclocheilus grahami (assembly GCF_001515645.1). Classification (NCBI taxonomy): domain Eukaryota; kingdom Metazoa; phylum Chordata; class Actinopteri; order Cypriniformes; family Cyprinidae; genus Sinocyclocheilus; species Sinocyclocheilus grahami. The sequence continues at coordinate 689,112 of NW_015505328.1, read as the reverse complement.
CTGATAAAAATGAGGATGTGTTTCTGCATGTGTGGCTCAGTGTAGGAAAATGTGGCAGTCGTCTGTCACTATGGCAACAGCATAATTGACTGCCGTCCTCAAACAAACATCCAGCATCCTCAGGGAATGTGTATGGCTGAATAGACAACATTAGTTTATAGTCTGTCTCCAGTTAACATTATACTAAATGTCTTATGGTTTTCTGTTTGTTCTTGTCGTTCTTGTCTTTTTTTGTGTGTTGAAGTTATAGGGTTAGGTAACTCAAGTCACAGAATTCCATCAAAACTTTTAAGCTGCTGCCTTAGTTGCTGGGATGCAATTCTCTACTCTAGAAATTTGGGAAGGAATAAAAAAAATATTTTTTTTCTAGGTTGTTAATAGTAAAATCATATTATCAGTGCCTGATATATTGTACAAAGTATTTTCTACATGAGATGTTGATATGCAACATTGAACTCGCATCTGAATAAGGGCCTTGAGTTTGGCTCTGACAAACGTTTACATTTGCAAATGTAGCAAACGTCATCATGAAGCAACACCTGAACATAGTAAAATCATATTATCAGTGCCTGATATATTGTACAAAGTATTTTCTACATGAGATGTTGATATGCAACATTGAACTCGCATCTGAATAAGGGCCTTGAGTTTGGCTCTGACAAACGTTTACATTTGCAAATGTAGCAAACGTCATCATGAAGCAACCCCTGATTTTTTTTTTTTTTTTCATGAAAACAGTAAGACAATTCAATTTCCTTTCCTCTAAAGGTGGAATATTAAACAAAAGTACTATGTTTTTTTTGTTTTTGTTTTGTTTTAAGTTTTGGCCACAAAAGGGCACTATTCATTCCAAGTGTCGTCATTTTCTGTTGCCTCTTCTTACCATGTACTTGTGCTTTGTAGTTGAAGAAAAAGCTTGTATTGGACTGAAGTCTTCCTGTATTTTTCTCTTGCTCTTCTGATACCGAACATTCAAGGGAAATTGATGAGTCTGTGCTTTATTTGGCCATTTTATGGGAGCCAGTGCTCTATAATATAAAAATAATAACTTTGTGCCAGTCTAAATTCATTCGGTTCCACCTTTAATTCTAAAGAGCAGTTGAAAACACCTTAGACTTTAGTTTTTTAACAATTTTATTCAGTGTACTGTTGATGAAACTTAATAACTGCAGGTGTTTCTGGTGCCTTTCAATGGCAGTTGTCTCAAAGAGGCATAACATTATTTATATTGTTGTTTCACCCAGCTGTACTTTGGTTTTTATGCTACTTTTGCAACTTTTATCATGTGGAGTGGACAACTGTCTACCTGAGCGACCGAAAAACATGTTTTTAAGTAATAATGAGCTCAGAAATGATCCAAACATACTATTATCAAGTCAAGCGCTTGATATATTTTAAAGCTGTTCACGCATCTTCACAGTTTTCCATTTTATTTGAATAGGAAAAGCAAAAATATTTGAACCTCCCAGATTCTGTTTTTGTTTGCTAGCAACTTTGAGATGTCTGTTGTTTTTTTGCTGTTGTTGTTGTTGTGCTCCCATGTGTACTTCTCCACACTTGCTCCTTTTCATGGTCACAGGTTCAGTGAGTTGGGTCTAGTCTGACTTCATACAGACATTATTTATATGAACTGGGGAAAGGGGGGAGAGCTTGAGACTCAAAATGTCTAATTTGTGCTCGCTCTCGCTCTCTCTGTTTTTTTTAGAAACTAGCCTTACAACGCTGCTTAACTGCAAATGCCTCTTAAAATAACTGAAATCATTATAGACCATCGCTTTTCAACAAACCATTTATACAGTTGGGTATTAAATAACATAAGATTCTTTATTTTTATTTTTGTCAAAATTTTCGTTTTAATTTCAAAATGTTAATGCTTGCACTTCAGTTACTCTATTGCAAAAGAAGAAAGATGAAATGTGTTATTAGCATGCTAAGTACAGGTACTGCATTATAATAAATGAAAGAGATCTTGCCTATGTTTGAAGGTCTTAGCAATATTGAAACACAAGGAGTATTTGATGGAGCCTGGAAGCATGTTTGGCCAAGGTCAAGGCAAAGGGCATAAATATGTAAATGTTTTAACCATTATTCTTAGAATGTTATTGTTTTTACACTTGCTGCATTTAAAGTGCATAGATTATGATTTTAGGATTTTTTTTTTTTCAGCTGCCACCTTAACTTTTATTATTATTATTTTCTTTCTTTTTTGTGTGGTAGGTCTTTACATGCAAAAAGATTCAATAAAGATGGCAAAGATGTCTGTTACATCTAAACTTGAATAATAATGATGACGATGATAATAATAATGATAATAAAACATTTTAGCAATTTTTCTGTGTACCTTATTGTGTATTGTGAAATATTATTACAATATAAAATAACTTTTATTTTATTTTAATGTATTTGAAAATGTAATTCATTCCTGTGATGGCAAAGCTGAATTTTCTGCAGCCATTACTCCATTGTCACATGATAATATATGTATCACAAGTGAGATATGTTAACATTTTCTATTTCAATTAAATTAACATTTTCATTATTTTTTTCCCTGTTATTTCAATCCAGTGGCCAGCAGTCCAGCTCAACCCAGGACTGTTGATTATTCTGTTCAGTCTGGAGAGCTAGATCTAACCTTTTGATGGTTGATGAACTTGAGTCGCAGGATTGTAGTCCCTGTGCTTGCTGTGTCACATGACATGCAATCCAAATGAAACCTCTGACCTCTCGCAGTGCTATATGGAACTGCTATTGATCGCCATCCAATTGTTTTGTCTCTTGTCCTACAAGACTGTTGGTTAAGGGCTCGTTATATACAGTCAGTCAGGGCAGGACTGATTGTGGGCGGCAGGATGTCAGTTTAAAGTACTGAAGAAAACAAATATGTGTAGCTACATAACTTAATTTGCATTTGTTTTAAAATGAAGACTCGTGTATCAAAATCTTTAAAGATAAAGGTGGCAATTTGATTTTGATCTCTCTCAGTAAATAGTGAAGAATTTCAGCCTCTTCTTCACTCGTATTGATAAAACTTTTCCACATGAGGTAGATAAAGATTTTTGCCTTAAGTCACTAGTCGAAAAGGCCATCTGACATGAACAACTTTTTCGGTGCAAGTTGATTCCATTTCAAAACACTCCTTTGAGTTAAAAGTGAGGATGAATGCTATCCGCAACTGCCATAACCCTTTCTCCAAAAGTTATCTTACAGTGACAACTGCAAATGGAAGTCTTCATAGCTTCAATTTTTCCTTGCTCTTTCTTATTTTTGTCCCACTAACTGTCCTTACTCACCTTCAAAGTCAAAGGCCAACCAAACCTTGAGGAAAGGTCCCTGACCTCCATGTGCTTGGCCAGTGGATGTTGAAGAGACAGGACAGAGTGAATCTTTGAAAGCAACCCTCACAGGACTCTTCTGGACATGTAGCTGGTCAGCTCTGCTCACTGTGGGATACTGGCCAAGTAACTGCCACTCACATGGAGGTGTTTCGTAGTCTGGGGTTTTATGGCAGAAAGACTTTGATGCCAGAGAGGATTTCTGGCTTCTGGACTCTTGGAGTTACATACTTTATTCTATAAAACTCTGCTGAAGAATCCTGCAAATACATTTAGGAAGCGACTTGTGAATGTGCGGTTTGAGAAAACCACAAATTTACAGGTAAAATAACTGAAGAATTTGTTTCAAGGGTTTCCTCCAGCTTTATATATATATATATCCATACATAGTGTAAATTGATGTACATAAAATACCATACCTTAAACAGAAAACTAATAAATACAGTAATTTTCCCTCTACAAACAGTGGGCTTCCACACAGACATACAATACATCGGGTATCAACGTACAGTATCTCATATACAGTGGGGCAAAAAAGTATTTAGTCAGCCACTTTTCTCATTTTGTCTCTCATAGTTGAGGTATACCTATGATGAAAATTACAGGCCTCTCTCATCTTTTTAAGTGGGAGAACTTGCACAATTGGTGGCTGACTAAATACTTTTTTCCCCACTGTTTAGGGTTGCCAGGTTTTCACAACAAGAGTTGCTACTCGAAACTAGCCCAATTGTGTTTCGAGGGGGTTCCCCTAGTAAACTTCGCATTCCAGGGGTTAAATATCATGAACATGAAAAACAACCCGCAGCAACAGTGTTAAAGTAGCCCAATTCTGCAGGAAACCCGGACTTGGCAGCAATGCTCCTCCCATATGAGAAGAGTTTCTTTAACAGCGGGAAAGGTGTGGCATCAACATTAAAGGAGTCATATGATGCGATTTAAATTTTTCCTTTCTCTTTGGAGTGTTACAAGCTCTTGGTGCATAAAGAAGATCTGTAAAGTTGCAAAGACTAAAGTCTCGGATCCAAAGAGATATTCTTTATAAAAGTTAAGAGTCAGCCACACCTACCTAAAACGGCTCGTTCTAACACGCCCCCACATGTCTACGTCACGATGTGGGAAGATTTGCATAACGCCGCCCAAATGTTCACACAAAGAAAGAAGGCGTAACTTTTATTCTCGCTGTAGTATTGTTGTTGCCGCCACCGCCATGTCGTGAAGGTGCTGTGTGTTTCGTTGTGAAAGCGAAACTACTTTGTTTGGTCTTCCAAAAGAGGACGATATCCGCTTTGTCATGCCTAGAGCTGATCCGTGCTGGTCGCTGAGGGAATACATCAACTTAGCGCTGTAGATCGCCAGATCGGCTTTCACCGTGGACGAAGCGGAGTCCAGCCCGGGGTTGTCACAGGTGGTTGCCACAAGCTCGCCAGTTGCTCCTTCGTCTAATCCGCCAGCCGTGCCGTTCTCAAGCCCGCCCGCCACCGCTCACTCTAGCCCGCCGTGTGTTTTGTTGTGAAAACTACTTTGTTTGGTCTTCAGTGGTTAAGTTGTATTTACAACACTGTTCCAGAACATTTCAACCCAAATATTCAGATTTAGATATAGCATTTAATGGAGGACTGTTTCCTGATCCTGGGAGAGTAGACTACAATATCGGCTGTTCTGACTCATAGACTGTAAGTACGTTTTTTATATTTAAAGAATTTGCCACTGACTATTCAAATGCGAGTTTTGAGCAGTGTAGAGTAGCATTTGTAGTTTGACATTTCTCCGATCACAAATGCAGACATGGTTTTATGTTTACGCGGCGCGATGCAATGCAACATGTAAAAAGACAGTATGAGTCATTATGATCCGTAATTATGTCCACACTGGATGCAACAAATGCCTCTTTTATAATGGATTTTAATGTTTCTGTCTCGTCGCTCCGGCCAGACAGGGCATCACAGTATGTTAAGGGGCGTAACATTTCCGTCACACGCTTGAGGTATTCGGCCAATCCCAACACACTGGATAGCTGGCCAATCAGAGCACACCTCGCTTTTCAGATCGATGAGCTTTGTTAAAATCGACATGTTTCAGAAAGCCGGGGCATAGAGGAGAAACAATAATGTACAGTATAAAACAATAATGTACAGTCACTCATAATTCATTAGCCTACATGAATAATAAAGAGTTAATTTTGCTGAAATACATAATACATGGACCAGTTTTGAGCTATATTGTTTGTTTACGTTGCTAAGGGTGTTGAAGTGATACAAAGACCATTGGGTGAAGCGGTCATAGATTTATTGTGAATAAAACAGCTGTTGACCAATCAAAATCAAGGTCTGGATCTAACCTTTTTATGATAAAAAAATAATTTTAGAATAATAATATAAATATTTAAATATATATTATTTTTTAATGAGAAACTAAACTTATTTATACAACTTTATTGATGGTGGAAGCAGTAGTCAAAGTTAGCTGACTGTAAGTTCGGCTGCTTGAGGCTAGTAGCAGATGATCTGAAAGTGAGAATATCACAATCAGAATTTAATCTTGGCTGACAGCACAAAGATCAGACAGTATCATTCATCTCTGCTTGCTATTGTTGTCCAGCATGTGTGGTCAAGTACTCAGACTGTGCCTTGGGCATGTGTATCTTTGTGTAGATAACAGTTCTGGATAAATCAATTGATAGACAAAACAATTTCTATTTCCAATTAAGCGATTAAACCAACCTCAGTCCTCATTACCTTTCCTCATACATTCTAGCTGCCGATTGGCTACTAGCTTTATACCTTCTCCATATATTTTACATATTCACTTCTTCACCAACTAATAGAAAAAGCAAGACTTGATTTGAAGCCTTGATTTGAGTGTATGGCACCCAAGGCCAATGATGCTTTTTTTCCCCACTTCCTTGCTTAGTTTTCATCAGCGCCGTGCCCTTGGTGAGCAGTTCGATTATCTATCAGCCAAAAGAGGTCGCTTTGCATGTAAACAATATTCCATCAAAGATGGAGGAAGTCCTTGAATATCAAACCTCTTTATCCTAAATGCTTCTCCTCAGGTCATCTGGGGTGGAGATGGGGCTGATTTGGACATATATATTCTTACTGATTTATATATATATATATATATATATATATATATATATACACTGTATGTATGTATATATATATATATATATATATATATATATATGACCATAAACTTTTTATGTCCACTACTTGCAGTACCAATTTCAAAGTTAACTTCAGGTGAAAAATATTAATTAAACAGAACCTTTCCTGAGCAAAATATTAAAGACTGGTCTGCGGCCATGTGGCACATTTTGACACTAAAACTGCAATAAGTTCTGGTTGTGGGCAATTATCCCACTCAAAGCTTATTCAAAACACCAATTAAGAAAGAAATCTTGTCGTAAGCCAACAACATTGCAACTAATATTATTCTTCTCTTTATTTTTGCTTCTTATTTCTGTCCTCTTCCTAACTCAGTCAGTACATACCTATCAATTAGCAGGACGGTGAGGACATTGCCCCTTTCACCGATAAGAAGAAATAACTTTGAGATCCCTTAGTGTTTTGCCTCCTCAAGTGCAAGTGAAGATATTCCTATCTTCTGCCTTTCTATAATTTAAATCACAATGGACAATTGTACACAATGGGCTTTATCATAACAGGATGATTATGTACGCTGTGCACAGGCCTTTATCATGGTGAAACACGGCTACTCGACTGACCTTTGTCCGGCTGCGCAGGCGTTCTAAAGTGCCATTGCTCATTGATACACAATGCACCTTGTTCAGTGCCCTTCAGATTTTTTTTCCCAGCTGTACTTATTCCATCAACTTTCTTCGCAGAGGACTAGCTAATTTCACTCAGGCCGTATTCATCACCAGGCAGGTCTGGAAAATAGAACACTGTGGAATGAACAACAATTAGTTTTGTGAATATATTGGAAGATTGTTATTACAAACTTGGCCAGAGCTGCTGACTTGGCCTAAAACACCTTCATTACAATTTTATTTGTTCAAGTAAATTGATTTGTATTGCACTTTTAACAATGCATATTATTCCAAAGCGGCTTTGCAACCCCAGTTAACAAGCTAAAGGTGACTGTAGCAAGGACAGACTTTCTAAAATGTAAACTTTAGAAAAGTACATTAGGATGAAATGCTCCGGCTGGCACATTTTTTAAACAAATTCATACAAAGTATGCATATTCACAGATGCATGGGTTAATTTGTCCACATCCAACCGCACTGTTCAGGACTCAACATTATAAGTTTGTTTGTTTATTTATTTAATTTTTCCCCGGGTTGGTCCAGTTGTTGCAATTTTCCTTACCTTCATGTATTTGACAGAAGCATTTAAGGTCATTCACAATACATTCACATTTTATCAGTAACATTGAATACATCACAATGTTTGCAAAGAATAGAAAATGAATGTACAAGATTTATGAATGTAAAATTTTAAATTGCAACACATTAAATATTGTGATCATAATGGTTTCTAATAAAATAGGAACCCGTGTGTATAACAGACACTATGGCTGGCATTGGATGACATTCCATGATGGCAGATGGGGCACAGGTGTGGGGTTGATGGTGGCCCAGGGGTGGATCCGGGCATGACAGGAGCTAGTGAACCTCGTGATGGGTGTCTTACGGTGTGAGTAGAGAACAGAATTGGAAAAACTGTAGTGTTTAGAGCAGCATACAGAAACAGAAGAATTAATCATATTCAACAGTGGATCAGAAATGACAGAAACCATCTCTTTTAAGCATATACAAACAGAAGATTTGGAAGCAATTTTAAGCTGTTGAAGCACCTGAAGAGTCATCTGAAATACAGAGATAGTTGGTTGCACAATTCAGATATTCTTTCTAATGTACTCTGTCAGTGAAGAAATTCATAATGCTATAACTGCTGTGCTATAATAGAATACCAGGTTTCATTAATGTCTGTTTCCTGGTTAATTCATGCTTAACAAATGTTTGAAGTTTATTTACTTTTCTGCTTAGCAATACTGAGATTGAATTGTAGCAGAAAGTACATTGAAAGATAAAATCACAAGGAAAAAACATAAAATACAAAGATACCAGAGAAATATAAAAACAACATTTTCAAAACAAATTCAATAATACTACTAAAAAAAATTATAAAAGAGATACATTTGCACATACATAAGGAAAATATACATCTATTAACACACGCACATAAACCTAAAACGTTTTAAAACGTACAAGTACAACTGCAAAAAGGACCCTAAGCATCCACATTGCATTCATTGAACAGTCTAACACCAAAAGGAATGCTAGAACTAGCATAACGTTTTGTCCTTGCTTTGAATAATGTTTCAAATTGCTTTGCTTCCTAAGAAGCTGACCAGTTTTTTCACCCCTGGTTGGTGGAAAAAGATCATGAAGAGGATAATCATTCTAGGCCATCTCTTGTATTAATTTGATGGTGGCTTGCTCTCTCCGACCTTGTAAATCAGGTAGATGTATTAATGTGTTGGTAAATCTGTCAATGATTAGTTGTGCTCTCTTTTGCATGCTTTCCAGCAAAGCTGCTTGCTTTTTTGTGCAACCAACTAACAGCACATCTGCATACTCCAGACAGGGTCTGATCAAGGAGCAATACATACTGACTAAATCATCAGCAGAAGCTCCATGTTTTGCAAAAAGTGAAGACGTTGAGATGCCTTTTTTACACACTCATCAATGTGATCATTTCCATTTAATTGACTGTCAATATGATACCCTATAGGTATTTTGACTGTAATACCACAGGGACCTCCTGTCCTCCCAGTATGAAGTGGTGGTGGTTGTATTGAATTTTTTGCAAAACATATCCTTATTTCGACAGATTTGTTTCCATTTAAGAACATGTTGTTATTTTGCTCCCAAGTTTCCAAAGCAAGTGCCTCCATTTCCATCTTTTTGTCTGTTTCTATGTCTTTTAACTTTACAGTTCGTGATACACCAATATCATCTGCATAAACTGTGTCCAGTGTATCACCAAAAATTACTTCACGGGTTGACATATGAAGTTAAAACAGATATGGGGACACAACTCCACCTTGGGGAACCCCCGATGTCACATCTTTCCATTCACTGCTTTTACCGTTTGCAACCACCCTTTGTTGTCTTCCTGTTGTGTAGCTAAACAACCAAGCCAACAACTGTGGACAGAGGTTAAGTGTTGATAAATGCTGAAAAAGCCTTGCATGGTCAACTCGATCAAATGCTTTTGACATATCTGCCAATAACACACGGACCATAGTTGGTTGTTGAGAGTCTGTCTCCCTTAGCCATGTATGTATATTCTTGATCAAAGCATTCGTCGTGCTGTGTTTAGGCAGATAAGCATACTGACTGTTGCATTCTTTCAGAACTGTTGGCATAAGTTTCTTCAAGACAAACCTCTCTTGCATTTGATCAATCCAAGAAGTTAAGGAAACTGGTCTCCAGTCAGATTTTTCATTTGGTCGGGCAACCTTTGGGACTGGGCATATATTAGCTTCTTTCCATGCATTTGGTAGAATACCCACTTGATATGAGGTATCATGTGCATTATCTGGTTGTTTTCTATGTTTCCGCTGAAAAATTTTGCTATTTGCACTGCTGGAAACACGGTCAACCTCAAAGCTGGTTTTTCATTATGAATGTGGCTGTCCATGATGCCTTTTTTTTCTAGGGTAGCAGAAAAAAGTTTCACCTAAGTGCACGGCCATTGCCAGACATCTCAAATGTTTGGAATAACTGTGTACCATTATAAAATTGAGGGACAGTTGTATGTAACTCACAGTTGTGTGAGTTGTACAGTTACTTGTTTACTTTATGATAAAATAGCCATCAACATCAATTAATCATGACAGAACTAAATCTATTTCATTGTTGTGACAATAACTGGATCAGTGACATTATAAATGATTCCAGTAGTGTTAGGATGCTTATAAATATTAAAGTATAATTTTCATTATGTGAATACTGAGGTCTCCAACAATCAGTATACTCCAAACAATTCATCAGAACCTCTAAATTAAAAATATAAATTTTTATAAAGTCTATATCCACCTAACTTTTTTTTTAATTGTCTTGTGACTATGTGAGACTTCCGATTCATTAGCTAAATTATGATCATCATTATTAAGTTCAATGTCAATATTTTTTTCCCCTGCTTGTAACAATTTTGCAGAATCTTAAATTAATTATTTTACACAAACAGGACAGCTGAAACAAGTTATAGGCATGCAGAAAAATCATTATAATACAGCACAAAGAAACGTAGTGGGTAGTGCCTGAGATTCATAAATTATAACAAATTTCTTAAAATGAGTAGTGGAAATAATTCTCCAGCGCTTGTTACACTGTGAACTGGATAAGCACAAAGGGAGAACACTAAATGAATCATGCCGCTGATCATTTATTTTTAATCTGCACTGTTTTGTCATGAGAACAGCACATCACTTTAAAAATAGCTAAATGCAATTTGTATGCCGCGATTGTGCCAATCACCATTCTCCATTTATGATACAGCTTTATCAAAGTGTGCAATTAAGCATTAGATAATAACTCTGTGACACTGGGTCACTGGATGTCTTTCTTCTTCATCCTTGCCTATGTTATGTAATTATCACCTCATTAGCGATGAGAATGGGCCCATTTCAGGTTGAGGTGTCTGACGGCCACATCGCCAGGTTGTCTTGTGATATGGAGGAAGTAGGTGCTTTCACACCTGTAGATCGATTACTTTGTTCCGAAACAGGGATTGAAATGATTACAGTGTTGCTTTTTATTCTTGGTGCAGTCCGCTTTCACACGGCAAAGTTTCTAAACTGACCAAATTTGTTAATACAAGTCACGCTGTTGTCTCATTGGTCAAAGTTCCACGGTTTATTTTCCGGGATTCCACTTAGCTGTCATCTGTCAGGATGTAATTACATTATACATTGTGATATAGCCTGGTTCGTTGGTCCGTTAGATTGGATTGTGTTCACTAACGTTACAACCGAACCACTTTTTCAATCGAGCCGAGACCATCTCGTTCAGGCAATCTCGGACCGATTGTTTTGGCGCGGATTTTTTAAAATTCATGTGCCCTTGTAATCTTTAATCAAAATGTTAACCTCCCCTCCCCCTCAAAACGACTCATCTTCTCTTCCGGTCACGAGCTATGGTGCAAGGGCGGAGCTAGTGACGTGAGGGGTAAATGCTGGGATAAAGGACAGGGGCTGCCGTGTTCACATATGCCCAAACGAACCGAGCTAAGGGGGGAAACGCGCCAGGTTCCGAAACAACGAGCCAGGTGTGAAAGCACCGGGATGTCACCAATCACCAGCGGCCACATCGTCCCCAGAGACCGAGACATCTGAACATGTTAGAGCAGCCACAAAGCTGCCACATTAATGATTTATGAGTGACCTGGCTCGCCCTGAACTCCCAGACACTGAATGACAGGCCTCAGACAGCTAAGCTGGAGTTTGCACACTAAACAGTAGAGGACAGTGAAAGGTAACCAGCTTCGAATTCATGTACACTTTAGATTTGTTTTTCTTCCTCTCAAAAAAAGGAAAAGTAGGCTACGCTGTAAAAAAAAAAAAAAACCTAAGAAACTATTTCTACCTGTTCTAACTTTCTAAACCAGTTCATGTCAAGACCACATGTTGGGCAAACCATTAAACGCCAGACCAGCAGGGGGCGCGATGTACTGTAGAAACAGCGCATATTTAATAAGACAGTATTATTATTTTTTTTATAAACTTGCTTGATTAAATATAATATATAAATACATTTTATTGGATAAAATATGCCAGCAAGTTATAGAACCTCAGCCAAACGGATCTATTAAGAGAAAAATCTACTCGTTTTCTTTAATGGCTGTACATAATGCCAGCTGTTGAGAAAATGTAACTTTAAAGTCAGCATGAAACGGAAGTTGCGATTGTCTTTTCTTCTCTGCTGTGACGTATATCCGAGTGAAACGGCATCTGAAATGAGAGGGCGGGACTTTATTTCGTCCTTCGGGAATTGATTGGATCGTTGGAAGGTGGGGCGTTGCTAACAAAATGGAGGCAGATCTGAATGCCAGTTTGCAGTTAGTGGTGGGGGATTTCTCTCCACTGGATTCACAGCCAACACCCAAGCATGAATAAATGTTTTATTTATTAAGAAGGATGACGACGATCAACGGCACAAAACATGCCTAGACAGCACTCGCGTGAGAGAGAGAGAGAGAGAGAGAGAGAGACTGCCTGAAGCATCCTCCATCAGGTTAAGTCATATTCATGAAAACAATTAGTTTGCCATGTCCTAAGAGTAATGTTGTCTAATATCCTAATATCTTTTCAATGTTTAGGGGTAACGTACTCCCTCACGACTGGTGTCAGTGCTATAAAGTAAAGCTTCAGTTTTTCCCCGCGTCGTTTATCCCAGCGTTTACCTCTCACGCCACTAGCTCCGCCCTTGCACCATAGCTCGTGACCGGAAGAGAAGATGAGTCGTTTTGAGGGGGAGGGGAGGGTAACGTTTTGATTAAAGATTACAAGGACACATGAATTTAAAAAAAATTATGAAGTGCACGGATAAATTATTTATAATAAACACTACAGTATTCCATTAAAAAAATAAGGATTTTTACATTTTGATTTCATGGTGACTTTAATGGCGTTGTGGAACAATTTTCTTGGACTGATCGCAAGGTGAGACAACACCGACTCTGTTTGTTTTAATTCGCTATTTAAATGTTTGTGATACTGTTTATGTTGTTACTTGTTACATGTGCTCTTGTGGTAGGTGTTCATTGCCAGTTTGTTGCGGTGAGTAGCGATGGAAAAATGAAGCTTTGCGAAGCACCGAGGCTTTCCCCTCAACTGTATCGTAAAAAGGTTCGTTACTCGAAGCTTTTCAAGACGGTGCACACTAACGACATCTTGTGGTCAAAAGGTGGAAAAAGCATAATAAATGAGTTTGTGCTATGAAAACCTGTATAAAGCAAAGAAAATATAAAGTCTATATAAATAAGTCCATGTCAGTCGTTGTATTTCACAATATGAATAAATGAGTCTGAATAAATTTGTGGAAAAAATAGGCAAGGCTGTAGGCATATATATATATATATAGGCTATGATCAAAATAACCGAAGATTATCAAAATACAATGGTCAGTTAAAGTGTCTGTGAACCAGGAATTAATACAAAATGAACATGCACAACGAAAACGAAAACGAAGATGTTTCGTTTTTTTGATACAAGCTTCGAAGCCTCGGTGTAGTACGTCACATCACTAGCGGTGAACGTATGCCTAAATAATACAGTGTGTTGGGTCCTGCATTTGTGTCATTAAATCCTGTATGATACAGGTGTAGACAATGTTGTGGATACTGTGGTTTGGGTTATTTTTATTGTGAATAAGGTGAAAAATAGATTCAACCAAGCGGACATTGCAAGAGTGATAGTGAACCGGCGTTTACTCGGGCATTGACAAATTGAACGGAAATCGTTTATCCGCATCTGCTTACTTCTCTGCTGGGCCTGTCCCATTTACCCACATATTTTTTTATTTAATAAGTCCCGCTTGTGATTTGTACGCGGTTATTCGCGGGTAAAGTGCGCAAAAGGTAAAAGTTACAATGCAACTATCGTAAATACACGGGTAAATAAGACACTAAGCAAAAGGTGACAGTAACAATGCAACTATGATAAATACTGGTAAATAAGATGCTAATATAATCAAATGCCTATGTTATGTAATTATTTATACCACAAACTTCTCTAATATGACGTTGCAGTGTGGTCCGAATGAACATATTTTTTTACAGAGATTTATTTGCACAATTAGATTTTCAATGCTTTGCACTTTTAAATAAAACTTGTAAATGTATTTAGTGTGCTTTTAGGGCACTGAACTTGGGCATTTATCAGATCTGGGAGTGCACTTCAAATACAGCGGAAATACACTTAATTAGGCTAAGTGAAAAAACAAAGTTATTGTTGGACACTTCATTCACTCGACTGTCACAGCTTTCCTTATGTAGCGAAGGGGACGGAGCTCCAATGCTGGATGACAAAATAAAATGATCAAATTCATATACTTGAGTATTTAATGCATGTTATAGTATGTCATTTTGGATGCAACTTGAGCAAATTTTGCACACTTGCGTTCTGTATATGTGCTCTCAAGTGGCCAAGACAGCAAATGTGGGTATTGGGACAGGCCCAAACGATGATAATACTCATAAATGAGTGTAATGTCCAAATACTCAGTAATTAAATAACCTAGTTATTTAACCTAGTACAACCTAGTTTTGTTGCATCGCAATAGCTCACTGACTTTCAGTGTAGACACGTGAGGTAGTGTTCTCACAGCATCCCGACGTCATAGTCTGTCCTTGCATGAAATAAATTTTTTTGTGTTACCCTACAAAACATTTTTACAGTATATATCGCTTTGCTACTGACTGCAATAATTTTGTGGAAGGTCATGAGAAGAAAAAGCAATTGATACTTTTTTGAAGGAGAAGTCTACTCATTCTCAAGCAGTATTTTTCTTTCTTTCTTTTTATTTATTTGTTTCTTTTTGAGTACTGTTATTTATAAAGCTCTCAGAGAGGTAATAAGCTCTTTGACCTCAGAGATGAAGAAGCCGGCCCGGATGAGATGGTGACCCGTTTATCTGGGATTCCAGAGGCCATGAGCGCACCAGTGAAAAACGACTGGTAAGCGTTAGTGACACTGCACAGTATATAGATTTGACATTTGTGAGCTGAGCTAATAAATAGTGCACTGACAATGCCAGGGTCTAGTTGTAAAAGGCTACACTTGACACTGTCCCCGATACATTTATATACAGTTGGTGACTCTAATTTCCAGTGCTATTTTTCATTCTTTCAAAGGACGTGATTTAACAATGCAACCAAACCTTTTTTTGCAGCAAATGCCAATTTATCATGTAATTAAGCTATTAAATGACATATTTTCAGTCATGGGTCTGCTCGCAAACAAGGAGTTAATTTCCTGTTGCAGATTTTGTCATGGCAGCCCTTCCCTTAATTGTTCCCTGTAAAGCGTAACTGGTCTGTCACACAAGAATGTGATGACAATTAATTCAGGTGGGCTGAAAGAAGACAGTGGTCCAGCTTGATTGTGCATACAGCTTGTTAAAATTTGCCCCAGCTAGCTTATTATAAAGTGAATAAAATCATATTAAAATGTAAAATAACAGTTTTCTGTTTTAATATACAGTCAAATATAATTTATTCATGTGTTGCAAAGCTGCATTTTCATCATCCATTACTCCAGTCTTCAGTGTCACATGATTCTTCAGAAATCATTCAGATTTATTAAAAATATGAAAGAAATCATTTTAATAATATACACTACCATTCAAATGTTTGGGGTCAGTAATTATTATTTTTTAAATTTTTTTTTATTAATGTTTTTTTCCAGCAAGGACGTGTGAAATTAATAAAAAACAGTGATGGTATAGACTTATGTTATAAAATGTTTCTATTTTGAATAAATGCTTTATTCATCAAAGAATCCTGAAAAATGTATCACAGGTTCCAAATATTATATAGAATATTATAATATCAAAAAATATTAAGCAGCAAAAACTGTTTCCAACATTGATAATAAATCAGCATATTATAATTATTTCTGAAGGATCATGTGACACTGAAGATGGAATAATGCTGAAAAGTCAGCTTTGCATCACAGGAATAAATTATGTTTTAAAGTATATTAAAATAGTAAACCATTATTTTAAATTGCAATAATATTTCATAATATTACTGTTTTTTCTGTATTTTTGATCAAATAAATGCAGCTTTGATGAGCATAAGACACGTCTTTAAAAAAAGTCCTTATACTGCCATTCAAAACGACAATTCAAACCTGCGTGCAGCATATGCAGAGATGTTAACTGGATAGTAATATTTCACAATATTACTGATTATTCTGTATATTTGATCAAATAAATACTCTAGATGAGCAGAAGAAACGTCTATGAAAGACATTCAGAATCTTACTGATCCCAAACTATTGAATGACACTGTGTATTATAGCAATTATAGCAATTAAATGTATTATTTGTATTACTGATACATTTTAGTTATAAGTGATAATAAAAATACAAATTCGCTAAAACAACCCAGTTCATAAGTTTTTCATTGTTTGTGAATTGCATTCGGGATGTTTTAGTTTACTTTTGTGCCAGAATTGTAGTGTTGCCACTCGATGCCCATGTAAAATCTGTCTCCTGAAGCAAAACCACCAGAGAACCACTTCATTACAACATAACTGAAAGCAGTTCCAGATTTCCGCACATTTTCCTTGTCCTGTTACATCAGCAATAGTTGCATTTACACTAGAGAAACATGAAGCAAGCAGAAGCAAAATGACTTTGTTGTAAGTTTTCAAATATTCATTCCACTATGAAATGTCTTTTATGCTTGATGTACCACAAGATTATTCAACAAGGCAAAGGCATCAGCCGTGTTTGTAGTGTAACTCTTTAACTCTTTAAAGATGTAATGGAACATCTTTACTCCTGTTCCTAAAATCTTTGGTGTTAAGGGAGATAAATAGTTGTGTGTGACCTTGTGCCCATGATGCTTTGCAGTTTTTAGTGTTTCAGCTGCACATTTTTCATCAGGTGTGCGTAAAGAGGCAGTGGTGTAATTAGTGGCTCCCGTGCGCTGAATGCCAGCATTAATTACGCAGAGTATTAATGAGAAGTTATCATGAACAAAGTTTCAAAAATCCACACCTCATTTATCTCCGTGGCATCTCGACAGCCTGACTAATGCAGGATGTCACCAGGCTGGAGTTTAATTAAATGCTTAATGCAAGCTTCTGTTTGCTCTGAGTCCCTTCTCAGTCACCTCATGCGCTAGCCTGACTGCTAATGTCATTGCACAAATAGATCTCTTTGCTGATTTGAGTCCATGTTGTGAGGGTTTTTTCCCTTCAGCATGTACAATAGGCAGGTTAGTGGAGCCAAGGATGCTACATAAAAGCAAGAATAAAAGATGAGCCATCAGCAGTGCAGATCTGCCTGGAGCGATAATCCACTGTAGTATTAACTACCAACATACAAATGCTTTAAAAGAGGACATTTATTTTCATTCATTTGTGATCGACTGATGTTGTTTTTTAATGACTGATACCATGATTTCTTGAGTTACGATAGCTAGAATTTTAATGATTATTTTGTTTCTGAGACTTGACTAAATAAAAACTAAATAATCTTTAAGATATAACAATAAACATTTGTGCATGTATTTAAATATATTTAATATGCATGATAAATTATTATTACTATTATTATACATTATTTTATATATAATATATTAATTTATAATGTAAATAAATTGATTTTATTTATACTTATCTTTGTTTTGTCTATGTACAGGTTATTATAGTTAACTAAAACTGGAACTAAAAATAAGGAGATAAAAATATTTTTGTTGCTTCAAATAAAATAAATGTTAACTGAGATAAAAGTAAACTTTTTATTTTTTAGCTTGCTTTTTCGCAACATATAATATATATATTATATATATATATATATATAAATGAACAAAACTACAAAAAATTAACAAAATACACAAAAAATGGCTAAATATTAAAATACAAATGACTAAATAATATATTAATAAAATTCAGCTCATTGTAAACGTAATAAAATATAATATTAATACAAACTTTAGTGGTATCTCGATGCTTCAAAAATAAAAATGTGTCCAATGTTAAGCTTCAAATCCTGTGTGTTTCTCACTCGAGAATACATGATGTTGCGTAAAGCGGAATTATGCAAACAGTATAAATATTTAATTCTGAACGTTGTTGTTTTCTACTAAATAAATTGTAGTTTTACAATACAAATAAAAATAGTAATTTTGGAGGCTTTTCTTCAGAGATAAACCAAATTTGAATGTATCAGTACACCGAATATTAAAGAACTGGTGAGTAGTTTTATATATTAAAAAAAGAATAATAATGTAAAAATATTAGCTGACTCCATTTTCGGTCTACCTCTTCTAAGATTCATGCATGCACACATGTTGTTATGAATGGGTTTGTTTAGGCTTAGTCATTTGTCCCGCTGAGACTGTTATTTTGTCTTTCATCTAGAATCCTGTGTATCAAATTCAGACACTTTTTAAATCATTTATAAGAATGTGCTCATGAAAGTCAAATAGGCCCAAAATTAGCAGGGAATTGGATTTTCACAACAAATAAATGGTTGGGGGGAGACTGTGTAATTTGACTTGCTAAAAGGAAGTTCCTGTCTCTGCCAAAGCTAATTATTCTCTTTATCTGTGTCTTGGCTCTTTAAAGACGTGTGTGGAGATTGACTTTGGTTTCTCTGGCATGAGTAAGTTTACATTATGCTCAAAACATGAAAATGATGAGCCATATTAAATTTGCACTGAATTTACTTAATTTGTCTCTAGTCAGAAACATTGCTGGCTGCTTTAGCAGCTTGCTGTGATTTGCCTTTTTAGATTCTCGTAAAACTCTAAAAGGAAGTTCCTGTCTCTGCCAAAGCTAATTATTCTCTTTATCTGTGTCTTGGCTCTTTAAAGACGTGTGTGGAGTTTGACTTTGGTTTCTCTGGCATGAGTAAGTTTACATTATGCTCAAAACATGAAAATGATGAGCCATATTAAATTTGCACTGAATTTACTTAATTTGTCTCTAGTCAGAAACATTGCTGGCTGCTTTAGCAGCTTGCTGTGATTTGCCTTTTTAGATTCTCGTAAAACTCTGCTGACTTTCAGCATACTCGCTCAGCTGTCTTCTTCCTCCACGGTTTCATTCTAAACAATGATAATGTGAGCAGACTCGAGTTGTTAAAATAGAAGAAAGTTTGTGCATGACTTCCCATGCTCACTTATAGGACATGAGTCTCACACATTGAACAAAACAATGCTTTGCGTTTCCATATTTGGGGGATGAAAATAAAAAACTAATTTGAAATCAGCACTTTGTTTTGCTCATCATCTAATTTATTTGCCCTAAATTGTTTTACTCTATACAACATAGAGAAATCATTTTTTGGTTAAGAAGTGAGGATGTTTGTTCTAAATATCAGAAATGTTAATGAGTCCTATATCGTGTTCTAAGCTTCTGATGATAGTTTGTCATGCAAATTTTGTCTGATGCATATGTATATTTGCTTGTTACAGTGCTCTGTTCCATTATTTGGTCATCATCTGACGATTTATTGCTGCTATGATCAATTCACACAAACTCCTTCAAATGAAATTCTGTTTGCTGCCTGCCTGCTTTCCAAATTCACCCCAGAGTCTTGCTGACCTCTAAAACTTACACATACAGAGTACAAAACTGTGGATAGAAATCTTCTGTTCCTAACATGCAATTTATCAAGACACCACTGTAAATCAATATCTGAATAAGTACAATATGGTTAAAAAGGCTGGTGCTGGATGAAAGTTGAGGTTAAGCTGCCGTAGGAGGGAGATTGTAGATTTTTAGACTGTTTTAGTCATTTATCTCCCTCATTGTGTTTTCTCCTCATCTCTCACTAGTGTAATATCTGCTTGCTTTCACCAGAGATTGAATGTGTAAAATTCTGTAATGCATCTCAAAAGATCTATAGTGCAAGATTAAATCAAACTGCAGGTTAAAGATGTAATTTATTTCACGCTCAGAGCCTTCCTGCTGCAGTTTATCTGCAGTTGTTGTCACTTATAGGCTATTATATTACAGGATGATATTGTTGGTCAGCATTCAGAGCCTCCCTGAAATGTGGATGACCACCTGAATGATATCTGACTAGAGTCGAGTGATCAAAATGTGTGATCATTAACAGTGAATCAGCTCATCTGTATGTGTGTGACACAAAAGAGATCCTGCTGTAGAGTTCAAAGCCACTTTGAATCACTCTCAGTCATTGAGATGCAAATACGTGTTTTTCAGAGCAGGCTTATTGTAGATTTCATTAAGGTCTGTAGGATTTATTAGGTTTTCTATTTTTTTTTTTTTGCTTTTTTTTTGTAAGTGTTTCTAAAAAGAACAGTGTAAGCTAAATTAAATGACTCATTTGACAGTGTCAGTATTATTGTTGCTGACATTTTCTAGCTGTTTGCTCTACCTTGACTCCCAATGCAATAATAGCTATAGTGACCAATAAAATATCTAGCGATGCACATTGTTAGCCAATATTGGATATTTAATTGCATGCTCATGTCCTTTACATTTCCATTTTACATTTACCTTTGCCGCCATCTAATACTTTCTTTTAAGCAACTCTTGAACTGAATTGAGCTAAATAAGGACACATATTGTCTTATTTAGAGCTGCTTTAGCGGAATCCAATTTTGCAACATTGACACTTACTGAACTGATTTGAATCCAAATTGGACTGACTCGAGCTGACACTACTGTCTTCAGTCGAGCTGCTTGATATCTCTGAATTGAACTAGTTTCACATTTGATGAATTTTACACAGTTATTGAACAGCAATGAGTCAACACAGAACTGACTAGAGACGAATAATAACACACTGTTGTCTTTACAGCAGAATTTGGGTTTTCCTCGTATTTGAATTTTGCATTATTGATTCTGTTACTTCCCTGTTTAATACTGTGAAGCTTCTTTGAAACAATCTGCGCTATATAAATAAAGATGAGGGGACTTGACTTAAAGTTGATCCGTACAACACTAGTATTTAATAATACTGTTGAATGTAATCCTTAGCCAATCTCAAAATGAATATCCATTTTTTTCATGCTGTACATTACAAAAACCACTGGTTTTAGTTTTAAGACATTTTATTTACAGATAATTATTTATAATTTTAAGATTGTGGCAGTCCTACGTAAAATGTATTGATGTTAATTTATATTGATTTATTCTAAAACCTTTATGTATGATTGCAGTATATTGGATGCCAGCACGTTGAGTTTTATTTTTTTATCATTTATTTGAAGAGCTTAATTTACCAGTTATAAACTGCATGATTTATTATGTTGACCAAGTACATTGAAAATCTTGGGTTAAAGTCAGGGCTAAATCCAAAATATATTTACATAACCCTGAGCCACATATCCTTGGTTTATTCTCTGCTGTGCTGCCTCTGTTGAAGCGTTAGCAGCAGCCCTGACAGCCCTCCACAGCCCAGTGAGAGCCATGAGACAACATGCCAACATACAGTCTTAGTTTGAGAGAAACAGACCAGTAACTTGGCCAATCAGTTTTTCAGTAAATGTAAGAGGTTGGAACAACAACTGTGACAGTCACACCATGAGCATGTGTGTAAAACATTGTGTCAAATAATATAATAATGTTCAAAGCTGAATTTATGTAAATATTTTGTTCTGTTTTGTTTTGCATTGTTTTTGTTTTTCTTTGTGTTTTTTTGCTTTACTTTATGTTGTTTTGTTTTGCTCTTCTTTTGTTTTGCTTTTTTGTTTTGTTTTCCATTGTTTTTGTTTTCCTTTTTTGCTTTGCTTTTTTGTTTTGTTATTTTTGTTTTGCTCTACTTCTTTTCTTTTGTTTTGTTTTGTTTTTTTGTTTTACTTTTCTTTTGTTTTGCTTTTTCAGGGACGACTTTCTTCCAGCAGTGAGTTTCCTACTGTTTGTAAGTGCTCTACCTAGTGTTGGTAGCTTTTACCTTCCACTCTCACCCCCTCAGCAGCAATCTAACACTAATCTAATGTTGTTACACATGTTCAATCTTTCCCCGCAAACACACATCCTTTCAGCATCTGTGCGTTGTGCTTGACATGTCTGAGGTGCACACGCTGGAAGAATATGACTCCTCTGTATGAGATCAGAGAGCAAATTTGGAACTGACGGAAGGCATGAATTAGAGCTCGGGATCTCTGTGGGAGCTCAGAGTCAGCAGCAAGTGTTGTGGATAGTGAGATCACATGATCAGACCCTGGAGCGCTAATTAAACCAGCTTGAAGTTGCAGCAAATTTAAAGGGGAATAAATTAAAGTAATTTACTTGTCGACCCTCCGCCCACCTGCCACATGAAATGAAGGCTTTGTTACAACCTTTCCCCTTTGTTTCCAGCTGTTAAGGTTTACTGTAGTCACCCATAAGAAGTCTTTTGATGGATCTGAGGGTGGGCACAAGTCAGAGGGTCAAGTCTGAGTCTCTATGTTTGTTTTCTTAAGAAATTGCTGTGATTTGTGGTAGGTTTCATGCTCCCTGGTGTCTTTCTGGCGATGCATTGTTCACGGGAGGAGTTTACACTCCATTTATTTGTTGAGCGGACCTGTCTCTGGTCACACCACAAATGTATATCATACTGCATTT
Organism: Sinocyclocheilus grahami; assembly: GCF_001515645.1. Classification (NCBI taxonomy): domain Eukaryota; kingdom Metazoa; phylum Chordata; class Actinopteri; order Cypriniformes; family Cyprinidae; genus Sinocyclocheilus; species Sinocyclocheilus grahami. The sequence continues at coordinate 666,490 of NW_015505328.1, read as the reverse complement.
AGTAAGACGTATACTTATACTTGTAAATGTTCGTAAACAACTTAAAAAATATATGTTTGCCCGGTCACAACCATATTTTTCTGTTTCTATACAAGTGTCTGACCTTGGCATGACAAACTAGCTTAGTGAGAATTTAGTAAAAATAGACACATTAAATTGATGTTTTCTTTTAGTGCAAATATAGCTTCTGCTGATAAATGTGTTCTCATTGCCTGGTATTTGTAATATACATTTTCCATTTAAATGCACATTTAACTCTGTAAACACTATCAAAAAAAAAAAATATATATATATATATATATAAAAAGAAAACTTGAACAAGCGCACTTCAATATGCATTTTCTGTAATGCTCATTTTGACGACTTAGACTGTTTTCAGGATTGTGAAACAGATGTCATCATATTTTCCATGTTGGTCTCCTATAAAACAGATTGAGCATGTTATACTTGCCACTTGAAAGATCATCTCCGTTTCTGTATATTATCTCACTCGCTGGCTGAACTGTGACCTGATTATTCTATGTGTCAATCAATCAGTGTCCTCTCAGTGTTAATTGCTGCAGTAACTAGCCTTATGTTGGTTTTTGACTTGTTCTTTTTTCAAGGCTGTTTTCTTTGGCTTTTGAGTGAACTTCATTTCTGTGCATCCTTGCTGTGAATCCTTGCATTCAGCTCCACAAAAGGAAGAGCGCACACATTTTCAGTTTTATGGTGAATTCAGTGGATGTGTATAAGCAATATGTATTTCAATGGAGGCTCTCTTGCAGACGGTTTATTTTCTTTAACGCATGTGAAGACAAACCAACTGCTTCTCCTTAGGGGGAATAAAAAAACAATGAAACTGAAAAGAGGAAAACAGCATAGAGCACATTACTTTCTGAACGACAAATGTGGATGAATGTTGAATAGGTCCAAGAGTGAAGGCTTTCTTGAGGTGATATTAAGAGCAGCTAGACGTGATGATTTATTGATATGCCATTAGAAACTCTTGGGGTAAACTGGATTAATGCACATAAATTATGTCAGCATTTATTGAAGTGAGATTGCTGTATTTATGAACATCATCACCATAGATGTAATCCCTGTATTTAGGAGAGTGTTTTATATGTGTTTATGGTGTCCAGAGATTGTGATTAATCTTGTGGTGTCTTGTTGAGAGGAGTGTTTACTCTTTTAGGGCTCTACAGTACAGCTAAAGTCAATGGCCGATCTGATTGCTGTAACTGAAGTCTAGCTCAATTTAGTGACATCTAAGGCTCCGTGAGGCATATCAGTTCATGACTCTGACTTTATATCTCACACAGTGACTTTACATCAAGGGCCCTGTGAAACTTGTTTTTCCCAAATTCTGTTTTCCATTTCAATATTTGTTTAATGTTTTAATGGTTAAATTAATCAACAAGCTTGTCTAAAGATTTTAATTCATAAAACTAACCAATTAATAATCTATTTACATTTTAACAATAAATGTTTTTTTTTAATTTTTATCAATTCCATTTTTTCCAAACTCTGTTAAATTTTTTTTGTGAGTTAATACTAATTTATCATCAAAACCATTGATAATAAAATTATTTAATAAAACTTCAATCAATCAGTCTTTTAAAATGTAAATACAACAATTCCTTTATAATAAAACATGGCAGTTTTGGTCAAATAAAGTGCCACACAACAGAGTTTTAATATATAAACTAAATCATTGATGAAAAAAAATGTTTTGATATTTTTAACTGAAATGTTTAGATTCAATTGAATTGGTTAAATCTTTTGCAGTGCAGTGTAATTATTACAGACAGTAGTTCATATTGATTTCTGTATTGATCCAAAATTGACCAAATTCTAAAAATTGCCTAATAGATCTATCTATTTTACAATTGTCACTCACTCACTTACTCCATCCATCCATCCATCACTCACTCACTCACTCACTCATTGATTGATTGATTCACTCACTCACTCACTCACTGATTGATTGATTCACTCACTCACTCACTCCATTCATTTGTTTGTTCATTCATTCATTCATTCATTCATTCACTCATTCATTCGTTCACTCACTCACTCACTCACTCACTCATTGATTGATTGATTCACTCACTCACTCACACTCTTTCATTTGCTTGTTCGTTCGCTCGCTCGCTCGCTCACTCACTCACTCACTCATTGATTGACTCACTCACTCACTCACTCATTCATTCATTTGCTTGTTCGTTCGTTCGTTCGTTCGTTCACTCGCTCGGTTGCTCATTCACTCACTCACATTTTAGCTCACAATTACCTGTTTTGAGTAAACAAACAGGTTATTTATTTGCATTGATATCATTCATATATACACAATTTGTCTGTCCTTTTCCCTGTTAATGACTCTGATGACATCCTCTGCTCTTTTGCAGTCTATATGAAGAGTGTGTGTGTGCAGGTCTGAGGAAAGATGCTCTGCACACACAGTCAGTGTCAGCTTAGCTCAGGTCAATGTCTGAATTTCTTAATGTGTTCATCTTTGACAGTGATGAACAGTCCCAATGCCTTCATAAACTATAGTTTAGCAGTGGATATAGTATAGGAGGCATAACATGAAAACAAGATCAAGTCATACAATGCTACTTTTAAGGACTTCTTCCTTTTCAATCGCTCGCTTTCTTGTCCTCTCATGTCCGCTGTTTTTCTTACTCCTTTGTCCAGTTTTACAAAGACTACAAAGGATACCTCTTATGCTTTGAATCTCATCTACAAATCAATGTTATGGTCTCTTTAAAACATATAGAATATCAAGGTTAGTCATCTAATGTGGTCAAACACGCAGACTGCTTTAATCCTGCATGCACTTGTCAATATGCCCGATAAGTTGGACTCCCATGTCAATATACATTGAGGGCCATGGCCCTTACTAATCCTTCATCTGACATCAGGGGAGGTGCAGCCTTTAGTCATGTCTGAGTCTTACATTTCTCCAAGAATAACCTTATTTAAGCCCCTCATCTAAAAGCATAGCCGCAGGAACGTATTTTGAGCAGGGGGGGGGCTGAGGGAAAAAAAGGGGGGGATGGGGATTGTCGAGTTTTCCCAGGAGTGAAATTATATGTGTGCAATACACAGGCTTTGTCCTGTAGTCGGTGTTACACAAAATAATAAAATAAAATCAATTTAGTTCAGCTGGACATGGGACACTACAGTTCTGAGGCGCCGTGCGTCTGTTCCAAGCAGCTCGAATGAAGCGAAATGACTGCTGGCGCCAAAAGCGCAAGAGAACTTTGGTTAATAAACGTTTAATTTCTTCTTTTAAAATAACGGAGTTGGTCTTTATTGTTGCTGTGTTTTCATTAAAAAACAAAGATGAACCACAAACTAAGCATTCGTTTTAAATAAGGCAAACCTTATTTATTTGGGTTACAACGCAAGTATAGGCTCCGTCTTCTTCAGTTTGTTAATAAGAGTTAGAGGTTTAATAAATGCGAATTTGCCATTGTACTACTTTATGACTGATCTGTTTTAATAACAATGAACCACAAACTACGATCGTTTTAAAAGGGGAAATTAAAATTCAGTTTAATATGTGAATTTATTAATGATACTACTTCATTGTGGGCCTATGTTTTTTTATTATTATTTATTATTATTATTATTAATAATAATAATAATGAGCCACAAAGGGGAAAATACAAAGACTTTATTTTTATGTTACAACGCGGTTACACCAAGTCATCAGTTTATTCGTTTAGTTAAATCTTTATGTTTAATATAAGCTAAGCGACTTCATCATTGTACTATTTTATTGTTGATGTAACGTTTTTTTATTATTATTATATATTGAATCAACCTTAAGCATTAGTTTTGATCCACGAAAAGATAACGTTAAAGGGGTCATATGATGCGATTTCAATTTTTCCTTTCTCTTTGGAGTGTTACAAAGAAGATCTGTAAAGTTGCAAAGACTAAAGTCTCAAATCCAAAGAGATATTCTTTATAAAAGTTAAGAGTCAGCCACACCTACCTAAAACGGCTCGTTCTAACACGCCCCCACATATCTATCTCAGTATGTGGGAAGATTTGCAAAACGCCACCCAAATGTTCACGCAAAGAAAGAAGGCGTAACTTTTATTCTCGCTGTAGTATTGTTGACGCTGCAGCCATGTCCTGAAGACGCTGTGTGCTTCGTTGTGAAAGTGAAACTACTTTGTTTGGTCTTCCAAAAGAGGACGATATCTGCTTCGTCATGCCTAGAGCTGATCTGTGCTGGTCGCTGAGGGAATGCATCAACTTTTACCGTGGATGAAGCGGAATTCAGCCCAGGGTCGTCACATGTGGTTGTTGCTCATTCGTCGGATCCACCGGCTGCGCCATTCTCGACCTCGATTTGACTTAACTCATGTTTTACAGTGTGACCACAATAAAGGGCTTCTTAGAGTAGCCTACCATACTGACTGGATAATCAGGAAGAATTGTTAGAATTAGAATTAATTATTGTTAGAATTAATACTACTAAAACAAAATAAGATTAATGCGTATGCCTACTGCTGGTTGGCTGCCCACTAGGCATAAGCTCCAGGTCTGCTTCCTTATCGCCAGCTCAAGGCTCGGTCTCTTTTTTTATTTTTTTTGGGCTTCGCGAAAAAATCAGAAATGCGTTTTTGCACCATGTTGACTGGTGCATTTTTTAAATCTTCAATGACGGATGCGGACGTGGTGACGTCACGTGACAATTGTTGCTTATTGTCGTTAAGCTTTTTTCCCTTATGATTTTAATGAATATTCAAATTAACAAAATTAGTTTTATTTCTTTTTTTGTTACAAAATTTAAATTTATTTATTTTTAACACCGCACCCCCAGCACCCACATTTTTTCTTTAGCTCCGAGCCAGGGGGTGCTGCAGCACCCCCAGCACCAATACTTCCCGCGGTAATGTCCAGAAGTGTCCTGAATTATGAATTGGATAGGAGGACAGCTTAAGCAAACCTTATGAATCTGACTCTTTGCGGTCAAGTTCACATGAGCTTGACTGTTTACACCTGATATTAAGATCCATCATCAATGCGTCATAAATTTTGCCCCCAAAAAAGAAAATGCTGCAATGAATTTTCAACTCGACTATATATTACTGTAGTTTTAAAACTTGACTTAATTTAAAAATGGACTTATTATATTATATTATATTACAATTAAAAATTTTCAGTTTGAATATATTTTAAAATGTAATGTATTCCTGTGATGGCAAAGCAATTTTTTTTCCCTTTTGTAGCATATTTTGTACCAGTACTGTTTATGTTGTTATTTCTTTTCTTTTCTTTTAAATTTTAAAAGTGTAATTGCACTGTCCAAGTCGATACTGGATAATAAAGCTCATAATGAGGTCTATAAGCCTAAAAGGACTAACACTAAGATGAGAACAATAAGTACAGCCACTTCAGTGTCTTTGAAAACTTTTCTATATCCTTAATAAAGAAGACATATGTAAAGACTCATGAGAAAAACAAACCTTGGTTTAACTTTGCTCTAGTCGTAGAGCACTCACCACCATAGTGCCAGACAATTTATCATCTGACGTGTTCCCTGTTGCCATGGATACATTGCCTCCTTGGCATGCAGTGGAGATAAAGCATTGTCATGTCTCTATCCAAGAGTGGTAGATCAAAGAGCAGTAGTTTTACTACATGAATGGATTTTCTCATGGGCATAGTACCTTTAAGGTCTCTGGAAGGATGCCTGGCCAAAAGTTACCTCAAGTGTTGCATTTACACAGTCACAGAACTGACAATGAAGGGCTACTGTGCGAGCATAAAGTCAAAAACAAGCCTTGGTTGATGCGAGCTACGGTTGAATGTCACTGTATTTGTAATGGATGACTGTACTGCATTTCCATTGTGTAAATGATACAGAGTACACATATAAATATGTATGTATACATCATTACATGTGCATGTACTGTACTGTATATGCATAAATTGCTTAAAGACATTTATTCTCTTTCCTGTACCAAATAACTTTCACAGTTTATTCTTATTTTGTATAAACACTTTAGCCCAATTCCAAAACCTACTGAGCTGACGGACTTCTTAAAAGGCATTCTTTATTTATTTATTTTTTTTTACAGTCTATGATTCTAACTGATAAGTGGCTGAACTCTCTAGATAGGCAGCAACTGACATTGACACCGGCACCGCAGATTTAAAGCCTGTTCACATCAAGGTCGAAAACTATAAAGTTTTAATAATCATTCTAATTCTGTGAGAAATAGGGAAGTCCACACCAGTGTTGCCAAGTCTGTGGTTTTCCTGCGGAATTGGGCTACTGTTGCCGAGGGTTATTTTTCATGTCCGCATGTTGAAGTGATCCCAAAAATGTTATATTTATCCCCAGGAATGCGATTTTGCCAGGGGAACATTTATTTGGAATCACTTTCAGAATGATTTTTTTTCTAGCAGATGAATGATAAAAACATTCACAGGCAATCCATGAGTTTAAAGCTCTCAAGTATTTAAAGTGGCAGACAACATAAGTGCGCTCTTAAAATAAACAGAATGTGTTATGAATGTGTTTAAATGTGTTATATTTATGATCAACATTTTTTTATTCACTTAGGATCGCTAAGGCCCTGTTTACACTAGTGCATTTTCGTTTTAAAACGGCGTTTTAAAAGGAAAACGATCCTCATCTACACTGGTGTTTTTACTGCACTTCAGAAACAATCTCTGTCCACACTAAACAACCAAAAACGCATGTCACATGACCATTCATGCAGGTGCAACAAAATGAGTGTAAACACACCCTTAATCAAATTATTGGTTTTAATTTTTTTCTACTTCTACATCTTATATAACTAATAATCTTATGTGACCCTGGACCACAAAACCAGTCTTACTGTATGTGGCAATAGCCAAAATACACTGAATGGGTCAAAATTATTGATTTTTCTTGTATGCCCAAAATCATTAGGATATTAAATAAAGATCATGTTCCATGAAGATATTTTGTAAATTTCCTACTGTAAATATATTGAAACTTAATTTTTGATTAGTAATATGCATTGCTAAGAACTTAATTTGGACTACTTTAAAGGCGATTTTCTCAGTATTTTGATTTTTTTGCACCCTCAGATTCCAGATTTTCAAATAGTTGTATACTGGCCAAATATTGTCTATCTTAACAAACCATACATCAATGGAAAGCTTATGTATTCAGCTTTCAGATGATGTGTAAACCTCAATTTCGAAAAATTCACCCTTATGACTGGTTTTGTGGTCCAGGGTCACATATAACTTATAATTTAGAAATATTTCGGGTTTCTTTGTCTGTTTTTGCTCCACGAATGAAACTGGTTCCAAATGATGCAATTCAAGCTTGACGTAAGCCACTTCTTGCCTATTTATTTCTTCACTTCATTTAGGGGATTTTGTTTTTTTTCCAAATATGTGATTAATTGCAATTAATTAATCTGCCTGTCATGCAATTCATTTGATGTAAAATCTTTATTCAGCTGAGAGTCCTAGTTTAAATCTCGTAGGAGCGAATTAGGGATCCCCATCTTTGTCTGTGTCAACTTTCCCCCCCTCACAGGAGCACCTCCTCACTTGTCGGTTAACCCCAGTCTATCCCTGCTCCCAGTCGAAGTCTGAGCTCTGTCACTGGGTGTCAGACTGGTGCTGTGAGCTGAGCCAGCAGGATCACTGTGCTGCTGATTTATTCATGGAGACCACTTCTCACAATAACTGTGTTTAAGCAGCAAGAGCAGCTCGTCTGCATGTCAGGTCCAATGGATGACTGGGGTTCTCCTGAGTGTAGAGAGATCAAAACCTTTTTCATGCCACATCAGCTGCTGTGTGCAGAGATATATAGATCTTGGAAAGCGAGCCTCTGCGCTCCGACGGACGTCCAGGCCCTGCTTCTGAGACATGGGTTTGGCTCTGTGGGTATGCAGGTTGATGTTTTCTGAATAATTCATGAGCCACTCAGCATTTTAAGTGCTCTTTATTGAATTGCACAGGCCCACGATTTACCGACATCACTGGCTGAGAAAATTGCATGTTGCATGTAAAGGAATAGTAAATGGAGACCCAAGAAAATGTAGCCTGCTTATTTTTGCTTGTGCACTTGGCTCCAGCCGTTTACATGATGTCCAGAGAAAATTGTACAAAAACAGCAAGGCTGAACAAAAAGCTGGTAAAGACCACAAGAAGCAAGCTTTGTGAGATAAGATATTTTACTTTGGGAACAATAACCTCCTTTAAAGTCTAATACATTAGCACTTATGTAGCAAATCTCAACTGCTTGTATCATCTCAAAATGCAAACTGCCATCAGTCAGCTTTAATGTGCTAAATGTGACAAAGGCCAGGAAGATATTATAAACATTAAAATCATGAATTGCTATAAAAAATATGTATTGTGAAAAATGTACATACATTTTAACTTTTTTAAATTCTTTTCTTTTTTCTTTTTTTTAGAATATATATATATATTTCAACAAGTTATGGTGAAGTTGCCATTGATCAATCTGCCTATCAAGCTGTCATTCCAGTGATTTATTTATTTATTATTATTTTTTTATTATTATTATTTCAAGTTAGAGGTGAAGAATTTGAGTATTCCGTAATGCAGCATTTGATTTTATTTATAAGTAATGATTTGTCACTTTGGTAAACAAAATAACCTTAATTCAAAATATAGTTATGTTCTCTGAAAACAAGTTTGAACCATTTTGCTTCTCAAGTGATTTTATCTTGTTTTAAACATGTTTAGGATATTTTTCCCACAGAAAAAATTACAAATACTAATAATTAGGAAATCTGTTTTCTTTTTTCTTTTTTATTGTTGCTTGCAGCATCTTTTTTTTTTACCTAAAGTGAAGGTTTAACATTTCATGCAAAATCAAACCCATTGTGTGTTCATATATGCCCAGTTACTGTTTTTTATAGAAATTTTCATCATCTCACAAGCTGCTTGGCAACAAGCACATTTCACCATGATATAAAGTACTTCATAATCATGGGCGTCGCTAGGCCATTTTTAGGGGGGGCTATAGCCGTCCCCGTCTTTCAGCGCATTCTTTTTCAATCCGCAGCGGCGCAGACCACGGCGGCGCAGAGCGAGAAACAGAGGACAAGGTGTGTGTTTATCGATAGATTGTTATAATATCTGCATCTGTGCAGTTCTTTGTCATAAATCCAGTTTACAAAACATCATGGGAGAGCAATAATCAGTTGGTTCCCCATCTAAGTTTTCACTGCGCTCACCCCTCATCACACCACAGCTGTTTCCTCCAGCGAAAATGAAGCACATATGAACGCATACTTTATAAAACGATCATGTTGCCATTTTCATTTGAAATTTTAACTTTCAATATAATACATATTCCAGTGCATGTGGCAAAGAGGTTTGCATACTTGAGCTGAGGAAAGAGAGCTGTAATAGCAATGCAAACAGTACAATTTTGTGTTTGTGCAGTAAACAGATTGTGTGTGTGAGATCATGAAGACTTGAATTTGGCTTATTCAGCACTCAAATGTTATACCTATCTATGCAATACAGTGGAATACTGCAATAAGTTTTGTATATGACCCCTATTGAGCAAACATTTTTTATCTTGTATATATGTTTTTATTATTATTATACCCTCACTGGGGGCTGGGCCCCTAAAATGAAAATCCTAGGATCGCTCCGTTCATAATTATCTTTGTTACATCAGCCAATTTCACCATTTATTGTAATTTCACCTGTTTTGTCCTTCATTTTGGCACACGCATCATGATTTATTCAATGCCCACAAGTATTCAAAACATGTATACATATAAATATCAAGGATCATTTAAGTCAGTACAAAAAAGTTTATTGTCACTAGGTCATATGGAAATTAAAAATATAACTTTTATGGTTTTTATTACCAGATTGATCAGGCTATCGATTTTCATTTGTCAGAATGGCTGAGGTCCAGTGCTGTCATAGGCAAATGCATGAGTAAAATGGAGGGTAATAAAGATTCCTGTGCAGCCCATATAAATTTTGTGTCTATGAAACGGACATATAATGTAATGGGATAATCAGAGACATATGGAGGTCTTGATATTCAGTTGAAATCAATGTATGGTTTAACTGTGGACAAATATAGATGACAAAAATCAATCATCATGTTTATGTGAAAAGCAATGATTAATCATTACTTTTTTTGTGAGTTAACACCAGCTTCAGCTGAAAAAACAAACAAAACAAAAACAGTAACACTTTATAATAACTTTCATTAATAAATCATTAACAAACATTATATAATGTTTAACTAATCATTACTTAATATATATTCACATATCTAGAAATATGAGATAATGTGCGTGTTAATGTTAACTAATAAACTTATTCAACATTACCAAATGATTAACAGATCATTATTTAATGTAAATTTTAATGCTTACAAATGTCGTTAAACTTTCAATTCATATGATCATGAATTTTTTTTTAAATCTTCAAATGATTTTGACAGATGGTTTACAATAATTAAAAGCTTCATTAATAAATCATTAACAAACATTATATGATGCTTAACTGATCATTAGTTAATGTTTACAAATGTCATTCAACTTTCAATGCGTTTTAAAAATCTACAAATGATTTTAACAGAAACTACACAATGATTACAAGTTTATTTGTTAATGTACTGTTGAATGCTTACAAGTGTCATTAAACTTCAAGTCACATATTAGCTAATGCTCATTTTTACATTTACAAATGTTGTGAACATATAGCTTAATTATTACTTTTAAGCACTTCACAAACTATTCATGCTAATATATTCATTAACTTATAATCACAGTCTGTAAAGGTAATATATTTGGTCTTTGTTTGTTGTGTAGACTTCTACTATTTGCACATCTTAAATCATTTATTAATAATTTGTTAATGTTTTTGCAGTACCCAATCTAAAGTGGAAACTATTCATCAATTGTAAATGTTTATAAACATTTACTAATCATTAGTACCTTCATGAGCAGTCATTTTGATGGCAAAAAGTGTCCAAAATGGAATGTACCGGAATGTACCCTATTTTCACATCTTTACAAATCATTTATTAATCATTTGTTCATGTCATGTCATCTGAAGTTGACCCCTTACCCAACCCATACACCAAACCTGTCCCTAACCACTCCTCAACAGCAGCAAAAGTGTTGTGCATTAGCAAAAGCTTTTAATCATTGTATAACAGCTGTTAAAATCATTTGTAGATGTTCAAGATGTGCATGATCATATGAATTAGAAGTTTAATGACATTTGTAAGCATTTTAATTTACATGAAATGTTAATTATTAGGTAATGTTTAAGACATTTATTAGTTAACATTAACAAGCACATTATTTCACATTTCTAGATATGTGAATATATATTAACTAATGATCCGTTAAGCATTACATAATGTTTGTTAATGATTTATTAATGAAAGTTATTATAAAGTGTTACTGTTTTTGTTTTGTTTGTTTTTTCAGCTGAAGCTGGTGTTAACTCACAAAAAAAGTAATGATTAATCATTGCTTTTCACATAAACATGATGATTGATTTTTGTCATCTATATTTGTCCACAGTTAAACCATACATTGATTTCAACTGAATATCAAGACCTCCATATGTCTCTGATTATCCCATTACATTATATGTCCGTTTCATAGACACAAAATTTATATGGGCTGCACAGGAATCTTTATTACCCTCCATTTTACTCATGCATTTGCTCTTCAAATGATTTTGACAGATGGTTTACAATAATTAAAAGCTTCATTAATAAATCATTAACAAACATTATATGATGCTTAACTGATCATTAGTTAATGATTACAAATGTCATTCAACTTTCAATGCGTTTTAAAAATCTACAAATGATTTTAACAGAAACTACACAATGATTACAAGTTTATTTGTTAATGTACTGTTGAATGCTTACAAGTGTCATTAAACTTCAAGTCACATATTAGCTAATGCTCATTTTTACATTTACAAATGTTGTGAACATATAGCTTAATTATTACTTTTAAGCACTTCACAAACTATTCATGCTAATATATTCATTAACGTATAATCACAGTCTGTAAAGGTAATATATTTGGTCTTTGTTTGTTGTGTAGACTTCTACTATTTGCACATCTTAAATCATTTATTAATAATTTGTTAATGTTTTTGCAGTACCCAATCTAAAGTGGAAACTATTCATCAATTGTAAATGTTTATAAACATTTACTAATCATTAGTACCTTCATGAGCAGTCATTTTGATGGCAAAAAGTGTCCAAAATGGAATGTACCGGAATGTACCCTATTTTCACATCTTTACAAATCATTTATTAATCATTTGTTCATGTCATGTCATCTGAAGTTGACCCCTTACCCAACCCATACACCAAACCTGTCCCTAACCACTCCTCAACAGCAGCAAAAGTGTTGTGCATTAGCAAAAGCTTTTAATCATTGTATAACAGCTGTTAAAATCATTTGTAGATGTTCAAGATGTGCATGATCATATGAATTAGAAGTTTAATGACATTTGTAAGCATTTTAATTTACATGAAATGTTAATTATTAGGTAATGTTTAAGACATTTATTAGTTAACATTAACAAGCACATTATTTCACATTTCTAGATATGTGAATATATATTAACTAATGATCCGTTAAGCATTACATAATGTTTGTTAATGATTTATTAATGAAAGTTATTATAAAGTGTTACCAATGCGTTTTAAAAATCTACAAATGATTTTAACAGAAACTACACAATGATTACAAGTTTATTTGTTAATGTACTGTTGAATGCTTACAAGTGTCATTAAACTTCAAGTCACATATTAGCTAATGCTCATTTTTACATTTACAAATGTTGTGAACATATAGCTTAATTATTACTTTTAAGCACTTCACAAACTATTCATGCTAATATATTCATTAACGTATAATCACAGTCTGTAAAGGTAATATATTTGGTCTTTGTTTGTTGTGTAGACTTCTACTATTTGCACATCTTAAATCATTTATTAATAATTTGTTAATGTTTTTGCAGTACCCAATCTAAAGTGGAAACTATTCATCAATTGTAAATGTTTATAAACATTTACTAATCATTAGTACCTTCATGAGCAGTCATTTTGATGGCAAAAAGTGTCCAAAATGGAATGTACCGGAATGTACCCTATTTTCACATCTTTACAAATCATTTATTAATCATTTGTTCATGTCATGTCATCTGAAGTTGACCCCTTACCCAACCCATACACCAAACCTGTCCCTAACCACTCCTCAACAGCAGCAAAAGTGTTGTGCATTAGCAAAAGCTTTTAATCATTGTATAACAGCTGTTAAAATCATTTGTAGATGTTCAAGATGTGCATGATCATATGAATTAGAAGTTTAATGACATTTGTAAGCATTTTAATTTACATGAAATGTTAATTATTAGGTAATGTTTAAGACATTTATTAGTTAACATTAACAAGCACATTATTTCACATTTCTAGATATGTGAATATATATTAACTAATGATCCGTTAAGCATTACATAATGTTTGTTAATGATTTATTAATGAAAGTTATTATAAAGTGTGCAAAATGTAGGGGAAAGATAGACGCCTATAATTTTTGACCGACATGCACAATTTGTGGGGTTTATTTTTGGTCAGGACTGATAGGTAGCAGATATGTCTGTATATTGCTTTGTTACTTTACCTATTGTTGATGGAATTGAACCATTTGGGGGAGTTAGCTTGGTCTTTTGCTTATTTTCTTTGGCATTTTAGTTTTCATAAAATAAACAAATAGACCTGTCAGGCACGATTTCCATTGGAATAGGGACAGAAAATTGATTGACAGTGTTTCCAGGAAGTCAACGGTGTGGCTGCTACCAGAGCAGCAGAGTCATTTACTGCCTGACTATGAACACTGTTATTGAGTTGATGATGAGATTTCCCAAAGGCCTGAGATTAGCTGAAGTGAAAATGTTCTCTGTCGGGATTTTAGGAAATTCACGTGATTAACATGGATTGAATGACCTTAGAGCCACAAACATCTCAGATAAGATGCAAAGTTCAAACCTTAAGAGGACAGTAAATCAATCGGACATCCCTCTTCTTGCACACATGACACTTATGCCTGATGCTAAGAGGCGGCTTGATTAGACGCACGGCATTGCTGTTTGCTTAACATACGCTAATGAGCTTTGCTGAAAAAAGAAAAGAACCATTATTGGGGATTGAAATGAAAGTTCTTGAGTTTAATTTCTCAACAGTACCACTTCATTGGACCTGCATGTGAAGATTTCATTTGAACCAGCAGTTGAAGAGTGTATGATACCCAGAATGACCTCATTTTGTCTCACTCTTGCTTGTCCTCATGGCCGTTCTGATCGGAATAGTTTTCAGAAGCTAATTGGGATATGCTTTGGGAGAGACGTTTTGCTGAATATTATAGTTACCACTAGGGAAGAAAATGACATCTGTCCTGGGCTGGTGGCTATGGCAGTGTTATTTTAGTATAATTGAGACTGAGATACTAGGTTTGCTTAAACAATTAGTTTTATTTCTGTTTACATTAAGTGTTTTATAATTGTTAAGTTTTCGTAATTTTGTGGTGTTTTCCTTTTTTTAAATTAGTTGTAGCTTTTGCTACTGTATGTTTATATAGTTTGTATTAATGTTTATTTCAGTTTTAGTTATTTTAGAATATTGAGTTAAACTAAATGGAACAGCTGAAGATGAACAAGAGTAAACAACAAGGAGAGACTATATTTTAAAGAAATATGAATATTCAGTCATTATTTACTCGCGTTCGTGTCTTGCCTGTATTTGTGTCTGTGGAACACAAAAGATGAAAATTGTTCGGCTTCAGACAAAATTGGACCCCAATTTTCAGTATGGGTCTTCCGGTTTGGTACGCATGTACGCGTACCGAACAAATATTATTTTAACCACTGCATGACTGGTACTTCATTGGAAATTTCCAGTTTTATATATTGTTACTTTTGATAAGAAACAAAGTCTCATCTTTCCAATTATGTCTATATCTTTCCTTCCTCTTTACTAGTTTTAACGTGAAATAAATATGAATGAACATCTCATGCTTCGTGTTATCGCTCAGTGTTTCAACTGTGGAAAAACGTCAAAACAAAATGTCACGTAGCATTTCATTTACCTCAGGCAAGTCATCAGTGTCCACAACTCGTTAGCTCACTAGAGAAATAAAGTCTAGAGAAGAGCATTTCGTGAAATATTACACTATTCTCATTATATTTCACTTTACCTATTAGTGATGTCTTACAGTTTTTTTCAACTGCTTAAACACATCTTCAAAACTTTGCCTCTTTTTTCAAAACTTTAGACACAAATCCAAGAACTGCACACACAAAATTTAAAATGCCTCACATCTCTTGCAAAATGAAGCATTGCATTCAAAATATCACAAACACATCTCAAAAGCAAACATTTGCAAACACCTTTGCCATAATATCAATTCCTGTTTGATTTTTGTGTTACAGAGAATTGTGTGTTTTGCAAAATGTGATTTATGAAATTGAAAACTGCAGTCAAAGGCCGAGAATTAGTGTATGGTTTTGCAGAATTGGTGTGTGGTTGTGGTGTTTGAGTGTCATGTTTCAGAAATTGTGTGACAAGTAAAGATTTTGTGTGTAAACAGTTGAAAAAACTGTAATTATTTAATATATGTTTAAATAATTATGTTATGAAGCAAGTTATGACAGCCACTGTGTAATGAATATATTTCTACAACAAATATAAATTTTATAATTTAGAAGTGAATTTAAAAACTGCATTATGTGCAGTTTTCATCTTTGCATACAATTAAAAAAAAATTTGATTGTTGATAATCATAGTTAAAATTAAATAGTAATTAAATTTAAGTTTGGGCTCTGTTGTTAATTGTAACCTATAGTAATGTAAAAGGGCTCCGTATAGTTTAGAGCAGTGGTTCCCAAACCTTTCCTGGAGGACTCCCTGCCCTGCACATTTTGTATGTCTCCCTAATCAGACACACCCAATTTAGTTCTTGCAGTCTCTACTAAAGAGCTGATGAGTGGAATCAGGTGTGTTAGATAAGGGAGACATACAAAAGGTGCAGGGCAGGGAGGCCTCCAGGACAGGTTTGGGAACCACTGGTTTAGAGCATAAGCTGAGGTAGATTTTTATCCGTAAGAAATTTTTAATTATAATTGAATTTATTTAAAGAAAGATCAATTTGTTCAGTAAACCACTGTTTAATAAATTCTAGTTTATAATAATTTTTCCCCTGCTGTACCAAAACCATACCGAACTGTGACGTCAAAACTGAGGTACATACCGAACAATCATCTAATCTAATGGACATAAATCAACACTTCTTAACATTTCTCAAAATATCTTCTTTTGTATTCCACAGAAGTCATATAGGTTAGGAAAATGGTGTCAGTTTTCACTTTTGGGTATCTCTTTAATTAATAGAGTAAGAGGGGACAAATTAATTCATATACTGTACAACATGTAGGCTATTTCAGCGAAAACATTGTCACATTCTATTGTTTTAGTCCTCGCTTTCTAACTTTGGTCAAAACTAGCTCACAAAAAAAAGTGTTAAACTGTTGATATTGTAACGGGGTGAAGAATCACACGACAATAAATCTCAATCAATAGCCTGGAGGGTGGATTTATTGGGGTGAGGGGTGCTCGTGAGAAAGGTTCAGCTTCCTGCTGATGTAGATGACCAGAAGCTCCTCACCCTCCTGGATCTGTGACAGGACGGCTCCCAGTCCTGTGTCGGAGGCATCCGTCTGCAGCAGGAAGGGGCAGCTAAAGTCCGGGGCTCAGAGGACGGGCTCAGAGATGAGGGCCCCCTTCACCCTCTGGAAGGCCTCCTCCGCTGCTGGTGTCCACTGTACCTTCTCCGGCTGCCCCTTCCTGGTCAAGTCTGTCAGGGAGGCGGCTAAAGAGGAGAAGTTGGGGATGAAGCAGCGATAATACCGCGCCAACCCTAAAAAGGCTTGTACCTGGGTCTTGGTCTCGTACCGCCTCCACCTTCTTCTCCTGCGGCCGAATGAGACCCCGTCCCACCTGGAAACCCAGGTACTTCGCCTCGGAGAGGGCAAGGTGGCATTTG
>NW_015505328.1:637403-648905 GCF_001515645.1 Sinocyclocheilus grahami | reverse complement strand
GGTCTCGGAGCGGAGCGTACCGCCTCCACCTTCTTCTCCTGCGGCCGAATGAGACCCCGTCCCACCTGGAAACCCAGGTACTTCGCCTCGGAGAGGGCAAGGTGGCATTTGTGAGGGTTGGCGGTGAGTCCAGCCCTCCGGAGCTCCGAGAGCACCCTCCGTAACCGGTCCAGGTGGTCTTCCCATGCCTCGGAGTGGATCACGACGTCGTCCAGATAGGCTGCGGCGTAGGCCTGATGGGGCCGCAACAGGATGTCTATCATCCGTTGGAACGTGGCGGGTGCCCCGTGGAGGCCAAAGGGAAGGGTCCGGAACTGCCAGTGGCCACTAGGGGTAGAAAAAGCAGTCTTAGGTTTGGCATTCTCAGAGAGGGGTACCTGCCAGTAGCCTTTGGTGAGGTCCAACGTCGAGATATACCGGGCCCTTCCCAGCCGGTCCAACAGTTCATCCACCCGAGGCATGGGGTATCCGTCGAACTCGGATACCTCATTGAGGCGATGGAGGTCGTTGCAGAAACGGAGGGTGCCATCTGGTTTTCGGGACCATCACGATGGGGCTGGGCCATGGTTCTATCACCCCCAACTTCAGCATCTGTTGAATTTCCTCCTCAATAGCTCGCCGACGAGCCTCAGGGACCCGGTAGGGCCGTTGCCTGACGACGACCCCTGGCGGCGTCTGGATGTCGTGCTGCAGGACGTTGGTCTGCTCGGGAAGAGAGGAGAACACATCAGAGAAGTGACTGACCAGGTGCTGCAGCTCCCTCTTCTGGGCATACCCGGTCGATCCTTTCCCTCATCTGTTTTACATGCTCGATGACAGAGCGATGGGCTGCCGGCTGCTGCTCCCAGGCTTCCTTCGCCACATCTAGGAGGCCGCGGGGTTGCCGGCCAACGAGGAACTCGAAGGGGGTGAAGCCAGTTGAGGCCTGCGGAACTTCGCGGATCCCGAAGAGGAGGAAGCGGTCGCGGATCCTCTGGATGGTGTTCCCGGCTCCGAGATGCCCTGCCAAGGGATGGGAGTGAGCCAGCTCCAGTACGGTCTCCGTTTTGGTGTGTGGCACTACCAACAATAATTTTTCCTCCCCCCTTCGCCCGCGCGACACAGTACAGCAGGCCATTTTGCACTACAAAATGTGGGAGAGGGTGGGGACCAGGCTGAACCTCCTTGCCTTCAATGACCCGGGTCCATCCATGCTTCAGCCTGTCGTCCTCCCGCTGTTCCTTCCCAAATGAGCCCCCTCCCGTCACCTGTTGGAATACATCATAGAAGATCGGGAGCGGCCGAAATGGTCACCCTGAGAGCGGGAACTTGTCGTGTGTCCCCGCAGACACAGGTTATGGGGAGGAAGGCTTTACACTCCATTCGGGGGGCGAGAATATGGGGGTGCCCTCCGGCGCGCGCCGCTCCTGGACCACCCTCCGGGGAAACCGCGGAGCTCGCTCCCCAGCATCCCGGTGTTGGGCCGCATCCGCCAGCTTCGTCAGCCTCCACCAGCTCCGACGTGGTGGTTTGGTTCCTCGTCCCAACGGCCTGTCGGTGAGATCGGGGAAGGGCTCGGAGAAGACAGTCTATCACCACGCGCTCCGCCACCTGTCCAGCCGATGGAGCCCCCTCCAGCAGCCAGTGCTGCGCTAGTAGTGTGAGTTCGGCGGCCTGGGCCGGCAGACGGGGCTTATACTCCCACTCGTGGAAGTGCTGGGCGGCACAGATAGGGGATAACCCCAGGCGGGCTAGGATTTCCTTCTTGACCTCCTTATATTGATCGACGGAGGCGGCGGGAAGAGCAAAGTATGCACGCTGCGCTTCGCCCATCAGTAGGGGAGCCAGCACCCGTGCCCAGTCATCCTGATGCCACCCTTCCAAGGTGGCCGTCGCTTCGAACATTTGTAAGAAGGCTTCTACGTCATCATGAGGGGTCAGCTTGGGTAGCAGCTTCGCGGCTTGCACTCGGGGGTCTGGCAGCGGAATGCGTTGAGCGGCAGCAGCACGCAGTGCCGCGAGTTCCTGCTCCGTCTCTCCTTGACGGGTGGCGAGGTGCTCAACGATTTGTTGCTGGCGCATGCTAACCTCGGTGAGCCGCTAGAGGATTTCGTCCATGGTGGGGGGAGGAGCGCTCGCCTGTGACAGAAACCGAAGACAAAAACAAGGGAAAAAAGGTGAGGTGAAGACTGCTTGTCGGTGATTCTTCACTGATTTGCCCGTATTCTCCAACAGTGTAACAGGGTGAAGAATCACATGACAAGAAATCTCAATCAATACCCCGGAGGGTGGATTTATTGGGGTGAGGGGTGCTCGTGAGAAAGGTCCAGGTAGGTGCTCCGGTGCCGTGAGTGCTCTCTTCCATCTTCCCAGTGCAGAGGGTCCGTGCAGTGCTCCTGTGGGGCTGGTCGGTCACACACTGCTTTCTTTGGGGAAAATGAGAGGGCGAGTTAGTGCTCAGTCTCATGGAGGAATCTCCCAGATGGCAGGGCTTGCGTGGTTTATGTAGCCGCTGCCTGATGAGGTGCAACTGTGACCGATCAGCCTGTGATGATGATGGCCAGGTACTCCTCGCGTGGAAGTGCTGGGCGGCACAGATAGGGGATAACCCCAGGCGGGCTAGGATTTCCTTCTTGACCTCCTTATATTGATCGACGGAGGCGGCGGGAAGAGCGAAGTATGCACGCTGCGCTTCGCCCGTCAGCAGGGGAGCCAACACCCGTGCGCAGTCATCCTGATGCCACCTTCCAAGGTGGCCATCGCTTCGAACATTTGTAAGAAGGCTTCTACATCATCATGAGGGGTCAGCTTGGGTAGCAGCTTCGCGGCTTGCACTCGGGGGTCTGGCAGCGGAATGCGTTGAGCGGCAGCAGCACGCAGTGCCGCGAGTTCCTGCTCCGTCTCTCCTTGACGGGTGGCGAGGTGCTCAACGATTTGTTGCTGGCGCATGCTAACCTCGGTGAGCCGCTAGAGGATTTCGTCCATGGTGGGGGGAGGAGCGCTCGCCTGTGACAGAAACCGAAGACAAAAACAAGGGAAAAAAGGTGAGGTGAAGACTGCTTGTCGGTGATTCTTCACTGATTTGCCCGTATTCTCCAACAGTGTAACAGGGTGAAGAATCACATGACAAGAAATCTCAATCAATACCCCGGAGGGTGGATTTATTGGGGTGAGGGGTGCTCGTGAGAAAGGTCCAGGTAGGTGCTCCGGTGCCGTGAGTGCTCTCTTCCATCTTCCCAGTGCAGAGGGTCCGTGCAGTGCTCCTGTGGGGCTGGTCGGTCACACACTGCTTTCTTTGGGGAAAATGAGAGGGCGAGTTAGTGCTCAGTCTCATGGAGGAATCTCCCAGATGGCAGGGCTTGCGTGGTTTATGTAGCCGCTGCCTGATGAGGTGCAACTGTGACCGATCAGCCTGTGATGATGATGGCCAGGTACTCCTCGCTTGTTTCCAGGGCGACGCTGATGAAGCCTCGGAACGCTCGTCACAATATCCATGTTTACCGTTTAGAGCCAAGAGATGCCAAATTGGTTCAGAAGTGAGTCCTGTTTTCCTTGCTGGAACAATACTTTGGAGAATCACGGCTACATGTAAATGTGGTTGTCATTCACAAAACTTTGCATTGTGTATGTGAGCATAGTTTATTTCAATTGTTTGAAAGAAGATCCTTTGTGCCAAACACCCAAATGCTCATAACCTGCAAAAGTGTCGAATAGCAGCCCTAGGACACTTAGAGGTGGTCAAAAAAGACATTTAAAGCCAACTCCTCAATTCAAACTTAGAGATGGAATTGAATCACAATTCGTGTTTGTCAGAAAACAGATGGTAAATCAGTGGGGAATTTTGGATGGTATGAGAAAAACACTAACATTTCTGATTTAGACAGCAATAAAATATCAGACTAGTA
Source organism: Sinocyclocheilus grahami (assembly GCF_001515645.1). Taxonomy (NCBI): domain Eukaryota; kingdom Metazoa; phylum Chordata; class Actinopteri; order Cypriniformes; family Cyprinidae; genus Sinocyclocheilus; species Sinocyclocheilus grahami. The sequence goes on along the minus strand of NW_015505328.1, from coordinate 645,021 downwards.
GCTGTAAATACTGAAATTACATTACGTCACCATTTAAAACATTTGATGTCCAAATAAGACTTTAGGCGCCACTGAATCATTTGTCTGAATATAGAATCTTCGTGACTGCACAGGAAAATTGTGCGATTATGGAAAAGATAACATCTGAATTTGGCAACAACACTTTCTACCATGTCGTAGGTTACAGTTTACAATATAATTTTCTGTTGAGTTCGGATGGAACCTGGTTTCATACTCCATTCAAGTAAATACCACCCACATGAAATTTGCTCATCCTGGCCTTGTTTGACTTTTTTAAAAATATGCTATGAAACTTGTCAGATAAATTTACATGTTTTACTTTGAAAGACCAGAAAACTATATAAAGACAAAGGCAAGGGGAAGTTCATTATTGACACTATTTTCCTAATTAATGCTGTTCAGTTGCTTTGTCACAATCTGTATTGTTAAAAGCGCTATATAAATAAAGGTGACTTGACTTGACTTGACCATAGACATTGCTCTACCCCACTCATATGGTATTCATTTTATTTGTGCAGGTCTTAAAAATTCTTACATTTGATTTTAAAAATCCTGCAGATACCCTGATATGACCATGAACGTGTGTTAAGAAAGTAAATGGGTTCGATTTTGATTTCATGTTGAGTTTAAAAAGAACATGAAAACAGGCCCTCAGGGCTAGATTTATCAAAGCCTTCCATAAACCCAATGTTGTTTATATTTGTATTTTTAGTGCTACAATTAATGCAGGAATCACAGGAGCTCAGGGGGTTAGAAGAAAACCTTAAGGTGAACCTCTTTTCAGAGCAAACCACAAACTGTTCCTGTCTAGTGATGGCAATACTGATAAATGGATGGGTTTTATTTGAAGCTGTTGTGTTAAGGGGAGTGGACACCTGGTTATCTTGATCAAAGCCCCGAGGTCATGCGCTCTGGCCCGCGTCTGGGGTCATGAGTGATGGCAATTCTGTGTGACATGACACATCTTTGACATTTAATTTCACCCATCAGATAATAGCACAGAGGAGGATGGTAGCTCATTTGTGTCATATTAATAAATCTGTAGAGAATGTGGGCTTTATAGAATAAAAACAAAGGTTTCAGCCACTGAAACAATGAACAATTGAGCTAATTATGGCTCTCAGGAGTTTTTTTTTAAATGGTTTGATTTATCTGCTCTGCATATTCCTAAAAAGATCTTTAGGCCACCTTGAATGGTTTTGTGTTTTTTAGTCTACCACACCAAAACGTATAGCACAGCTATTGATCTGTCAATATGTTTTCAAAATCTTTCAGAGCATTTATGTGAAATAGGAGTCAGTCAATACATCACACTTTGGTACTCTCAATATATACTCATTCAGAATATTATCAAATGCATAAATACATCATTTCAATCATGGTCTTATCAAGAGGAAAGTACGCAAACTGGATACATACTGGTGAGTTATATGTTGGTGGACACTAAATGAGCTGGCATTTGTACCAAACATTGGCTGTGCTGTTTTAAAAGAGTTGTGAGTCATCCTTCTCTTGGAGAACTAAAAATAGATTCAATCATTTGGCAGCTCTGGGCTTTGGATCATTTAAACAATATATTACTAAATGAAACATTGCTGATGCATATAAAGGCTGTGAGAGGGTAGCACAGAAAACTGAAATCTGGATAAAACATTTCAAATTGAACAGAAATTAGATTCTACTGGCATACTTACTAATTAACAAGGGTTATTGGGTTGCAACAGCTTCCTAAACTTAGATTAAAGGAACAGTTCCCACAAATTAACTTTCTGTTGTCATTTACTCATTTTAAACCAATATGACTTTCTTCTGTAGAACACAAAAGGTGGATTTTTGAACTACTTTTATGGTGCTTTCTTGAAATGATTTTGACAGACACAGTCTCCATTCACTTTCATGAAAATGAAAAAGAAATTGGTAAAAAGGATATTCTTTAAAAATTCACTGCTTTTTATCCATGGAAAAGAGAAAGTCATGCAGATTTGGAATTTTCATTTTTTTGGGGGGTGAACTGAGCCTTTAACACATTGATCATTGATCAAGGAAGATACTGTTTATCTGTGAATTGTTTGAAATTAATTTTATTCAGACAAACCTAATAAAGTGACAACAAAATGAAAGCGCGACACTTCCTTTAAGCGCACTTTGTCTTCAAACACCTGATACTACCCTTAAAAAAATATGCACCTTTGAAAGTAAGAGGTGATGCAGAGGGAGGCAAACCACTGTGGCTTTTCATCATTGTTCACCATCTCTGTCCATGAAAAGCTCTAAAATTACAGAGGGTGCATAAGGCCAGCCTCATGCAGACAGAGCCTGAAAAAGCACAGACAAAGCTGTACACTGACTGTGTCAAACCTGGCTTAATGCACTATCCCTGTGGAAGAGCCGAATGAAGAGGATTAGGTGCTTTTTGTTTAGAGATATTTTTCTCCTGTGTATTTGCCTCAAAGTGAGATGCTGGCAGACACTTGAAAGTGAAAATTACTTTCTGAGAAATTTAAAGAACAGAATTCACAGCTCAACAGCCTGCTTAAGTCATACATGCGTCATCATTCTTTTGTAAAAATATAAAAAAATATAAAAAAAATCCCTCTCATGGTGACGCAAAGGTTACTTTTCTTTGCAAGTGTCCAATTAAGCAGAACAAATTTTTATAATTTCATCATTTTTAATAATTATAATATTTCTGTATTGACAGAAATTAAATGAACTGCAACAGTGAAATAATATGCATTGAATTGCTGTTGCTGTTGATAATACTATTGTCAGGATTGGACCTGATTTGGCATGTGTTTCAGTTCCTGTTGTAGTTAATTTAGGTCACAACAGGAAATATGAATAATTAACCATAACTAATTATGATTAATTATTAATATTTTAGATCCACTGTAGATATTTAGCTGACCACTCAGGGTCAACCGTCTTGTCAACTCTAAGAACGTTAATTTCCTGGTTAAAGGAAATAACTTTCTTACTGTACAATTCTATAATTGCTGTTGCTGTTGATAATACTATTGTCAGGATTGGACCTGATTTGGCATGTGTTTCAGTTCCTGTTTTGCCTTATTTGGTCATGTTCCTGTCCTTGTGTAGTTTGATTATGTTCCATTGATGTCACCTGTGTTCCCCAATCATCCCCTGTATAAAAGTCCTAGTCTGTTCAGTTTGTGTTTGTCAGGTCTACTCGTTCTCTACGTGTGTTGGCTCAAGCGCCTATGGTGGATTATCTCCTATATTTGATTAAAGACTGTTCTTGTTTACTTGTGCCTCCAGCGTGTTCCCTCAACAGCGTAACGTGACAGAAGACCTGACCAAAACGGTAACCTCTGTGTGTCTACCCTCCGTTTTGTTTCCCATTTTTACCCGGTGTCTTTTTTTCCCGTTGTTCCATCATGGATGCCCTCCTTCGCCCCGGAATATCTCCTCCTCCTGCTGGAGCAGAGGGAGAGATTGCTCGAGGACCATACTAGACTGTTCCAGCTACTAGCTAACACCACCAGCTACCCAGACGACGCGCTGTGCGTTCTACGATGCAAGTTTAAACACTGCATGCAGAGTGCCGTCGTCTGAAGATGGTCCTCGAGCGGATTTCACCGCATTTGTTGAGTGGATTCTGGTGAGAAACGGATCACCTCTCTTCGTCATTCCCGAGGATGATCTCGCAAGATCCACTCCGGACCCAGAGCCCAGCCCACCATCTCCCTGCTGTGCGGAGCTAAAGCCCGAGCCCACCGATGACAGCGAGTCAAAGCGAAGAGGAGAGGGCTCCAGTCTCCGAATCCAGTCCAGAGCACCCTCCAGTGCCCTCTCCTAGAAAGTGCCCTCCAGTGTCCGCTCCTCCTGAGCGCCATTCTGTTCCCATGTTCAGCCCAGAGGGGGCTTCCGATCCAGAGTTAAATCCTGAATGCCCGGAGACTCACAAATGCCCGCCCTCCCGCCAGCTCCACCTTGGTCCTCAGTCACCCCGGCTCCGCCGTGGATCTCTGGATCTCCGCCTCTGCCTTGGTCGCCAGAGCCCTCGGCTCCACCCTGGCCCCACGGATCCTCGGCATCCACCTGGCTTGTTGGCTCTCCGTCTCCACCTTGGGCTCCTCCGCCACCTGCTCCGCCGCCGTTGGTCAGCCCCCTGGAGTCGGCGGCCATTCCTCCTCCATGGCTCCTCCCTCTGTCGGCTCCACCGTGGGTTGCCATGGCTGTGGCCTTGGTCCTGCTTGGCTCCTCCTGCTCCGGGCCCCTCCTGTCTCCTCCATGGCTCCTCCCTCCTTCGTTGCCTCCCTGGTCTCTGTCTGCCGGCCCCCTCCCGGGTGTCCGTCCTGCTCCTGAGCCTCCTCCCTAGCTCCCACCTATACCTCCCTCTGTTGTTGCCTACGGTGCGAGGACGCACCTTCCGGGAGGGGGTGAAATGTCAGGATTGGACCTGTTTTGGATTGTGTTTCAGTTCCTGTTTTGCCTTATTTGGTCATGTTCCTGTCCTTGTTTAGTTTGATTATGTTCCATTGATGTTACCTGTGATCCCCAATCATCCCCTGTATAAAAGTTCTAGTCTGTTCAGTTTGTGTTTGTCAGGTCTACTCGTTCTCTATGTGTGTTGGCTCAAGCGCCTATGTTTCCTTGATTTAAAGACTGTTCTCGTTTACTCGTGCCTCCAGCGTATTCCCTCAACAGCGTAACGTGACAACTATGTACATAATTTGACATAACAGTTGGGAAAAAACTATAAATTATAGTTTAAACCCATATTATATTATTGTCTATAATATATGTTCTCTTCTTATTATACAGTTAACAAAAACAAAAAAGGCCTCTAACACTGGCTTGCTCTATTCTTTTTCTATTCTATCTGTTTTCTTTTCATTTATTATATAATTACAAAAAAACCTTGCTACATGTACTGCGTTAAGCTAACTGAGACTTGTTATAGCACTTGCATATCATTGCTCTTTTGTTGATTTTGACTGCTTCCATTGTCCCCATTTGTAAGTCGCTTTGAATAAAAGTGTCTGCTAAATGACTAAATGTGTGTGTGTGTGTGTGTGTGTGTGTGTGTGTATATATATACACATACATACATTAATGAACAATGTATTATTCATTAATAAATATATATATATTATTTATTAATGAATAGTACATTGTTTAGTGACATGGAAATAAATGTGTGTATCCCTGACATGCTCTATAGTCTGAGATCAGATACCTGTGGTCCAAATCACTGGTGTTAAAGTTTCTATTCATCACCTTAAACGATGCATGCACCACCTCAGGCCACAGTCTCGTGAGAATAATTGTAGTTTTATCAAGGTGTCTTACAGCTGGCTCAATGCCATTCATTCTGACAGCAAAACCATGGGCTCGCGATCCCTGTATTTGACTTTTTCTGACAGCCTGAGAGGACTTTCAGTGAATGTTTTATTTTAAGGGAAGAATTGTTACTGTCAAAGGTTTTGAACTCCTACAACGGTCAATGGATGTAATAGTAAGACCTGAATGGGATTTAAAAGTTTCAAAACCTAGGACCAGATAATTAATTCTGATAATTGACATTAGTGTATTATAAAAGAAAGTATAATTTACTCAGCTGTCCTTGAGGTGGACAGTCTGTGAATGGAGAAATTGTAACTAAGTAGTATCATTTTCAAAATGGTTTGAAGTACACTTTATCTTTGCAATACAATTATTGTGAATTCTGCTTGAAAAATGATATAGTGAGTGGAGCTCTTTTATATTAGAGCCAGTGTTTTGTGCCTTTCAACACATTCTGGCAAGGTAGAAAGACTTCTTTTACACACGTCTCCTTTACTTGCCCTGCTCCAAGCAGCAGGTCTTTGAAAACCTTGGTAACAAAAAAATAAAAAGACCTTTAAAGTGAATACCCATGGAATGGTGGCTTTCTAAAAGAGAATCTACGTAAGATAAACGTAGGCTGAGACATTTTCTCCCTGAAGGTTTTAGCCAGAAACTTTCTACCTTGACTCCAGGAAGAATAGTCAGAATGCACCTGTATTCCACCAAGAAAACAGCCCATTTCTGTCTGAGTTCCTGTTTTAATGTAATTTTACTTTTAGCTCCTTACTTGCAATTACGCCTGGAGACTAGTTTCCGTCTTGTTTGTCATTGACTTGCATCAGATTGGAAAACAAGGCAGTTTATTTATTTATTTTTTACACACAGATGTTGAGGGAGCAACATAAATGCAATTTTGTTCTAATCTCTTTGATTTGACAAATATGCCTTTTGGTGACAAAAAGTCTTAAAATGTTCAACTCCAATCAAGAAGCAACTTACTACGAATTTTAATTGCACTATACAGTTTCTTGAACAATTCTGTAATATTGCAGCACGCTTCCTTAAGCTGCAACACGCAGAGAACGGCACTCAAATCCTCAAATTATTAGCCCAAACTCAGCGAGACAGTCTTAAATTTAAGTGTTAACCTTACATGACCAGAAAAGGAACAAAAAAGAGCATTTTAGATTTGTTGGGGTTTGATGTTCATTTTTTCCCCTCACCACACATACACCCTTCCTTTGAAATGTTTTTGACAAAGTTTCCTTCACAGGAGGCGTTGAGGTCAGAGCTCGTCTCTCAATACAGAGTCACTCTCCTATTCCTTTTCAAATGCACTGCGTAAATCCCTGACCCATATCTCATTCCTTTTCACCTGCTACACATGTCTGTAGTAGTAAAATAAATGAATATGAATGCACATGAAAATGAATCAGCTCTGAATTGTCTGAATTAACAAATAGTAATTTCATGAAAGGATGGAGAATGAGTGTTTTGAATTGAGACATGATTGAGCTTGCATTTTAATTATTTATGGTTTGTGTGTGATGTAACATGGCACAACAAAAGCTTTTATCTTAAGAAATTGAGAAGCATTACAGTAATTATTTTATTACTGTAGCTATAGTGCCAGTAATTGTTTGTAATCAATGTTTTTGTACTCTATCCAAAACAACAACAACAACAAAAAATAATAATAATGACATGACAAAACTCTTCTTGCTTCTAAGTGTCGTCTGCGCTGTACTGTATAAACAGGCCATTCCAGTTGCTCAAAGTTTTCACCGAATATAAGATTAGGTCTCTAAAACATAATTATGTAGATGGCACTAACTCCATCGCTGGAATTATTTAATTTTCAGGTTGTGATCAAGACGGATGACTTACAACAGCCTTTAATCAATATCTTTCAAGAATATGTGATAATAGTTTTATGGTTGATTGTCTTTGCCTGAATAAATTACCAGTGAGATTCTTTACCTTCAGACAACAAGTCAAGCCTCATTGACTGGCTGTGCGGGATATAAAAATGAATTAAATTCTGTGAGTTACCCTTCAGTTTTTAAAAACTGGTGCAACACAATATAGTGTACAAATAATGGGACTGTAGAGAAATCATAATGCTATGACTTTGCAAAATTATAGATTCTGTATAATGTCTCTGCTCTCACATTTATTGTACCACTATTAGACATGGAGCATTAGCATGAGAATTGAGGATGCAGAATTGCAATACAATTGAAGTATTGAAGTAGAATCTAAAGTATATATATATATATATATATATATATATATATATATATATATA
>NW_015505328.1:630866-635577 GCF_001515645.1 Sinocyclocheilus grahami | reverse complement strand
TATATATATATATATAAAGAACTGCATTTCTTCAATATAGAAATCTTTACTATATAAAAAGTCTTTACTTTAATTTTTATCAATTTACATCCTTTCTGAATAAGAGTATAAAAGTATCAATTTCTTGTAAAAAATACACTAACTTTAGAACAGTAGTGTATATTGTTAGGAAAGATTACTATATTGAATGTGTTCTTTTTTTACTTTTTATTCATCAAAGAATCCTGAAAAAAGTATCACAAGTTCCAGAAAAATATTAAGCAACACATCTGTTTCCAACACTGATAACAAATCAGTATATTAGAATGATTTCTGAAGGATCATGTGACACTAAAAATTGGAGTAATGATGCTGAAAATTTAGTTTTGCATCACAGGAATAAAATACTTTAAAAAATATATTCAAATAGAAAACATTTATTTTAAATTGTAATAATGTTTCACAATATTACTGTTTTTCTGTAATTTTTGATCAAATAAATGCAGCCTTGATGAGCAAAAGAAACTTTGTCACAAACTTTTGAACGGCAGTGTATATAAAACTTTAATTGACAATATATTATAGAACAACACGTTACAGAATGCTATTGTTGTTGTTGTTAGTTATAGTATTTTTTTTCATGCTATTAAATTATATGAATTCTTGTAATTTCAATTCATAATGCTATTCAGTCTCATGTGGAACGTGGTCAAATAAATTCAAATTCCAACTCATGAACTGACAGGAAGCCAACTGTTTTAATTTAGAATTTTTCTCAACCCTGGTGACCTCTGATCCATGTTCAGTCCCACTGTTTAGACCTCGAAAGTCAGAACGGGCATGTACCCAGAGTATCCTCGATCCCCTGACCACACGAAACGAGATCTACAACACGTGTAAAAGCTGTTGTGTGAGGCAAAGGCAAAGCGGGCCAGGATGTGCTACGTGCTGTGTGACCTGAATTGCACTTAACGCTTCGATTGATTAAATCCTGGAAGCTGCTGAAACTACTCTGCGGAACGGAAGGTGCTTTTTCAATCACCCAGTGAATTTCGTCATGCTTTGCGTATCGAGCCTCAGCCACAAGAGATGCACATGGATAGAATTACTAAGGCACCCTGGGAAAGTTCGCGACAGAAGGGGGTAACCGAAATCACTCCAATCACCCTGGCAGGCTTGATTCCTTCATTAAAAGCACTCAAGTGAATTATGAGCAATTATAGTCATAGAGGCAAGTTAGAAAGCGTTTTTGGAGCCATGTGGCCTGTCATGTGTTTTGGCACTCCCTGTAAACAACGGCTGGTCTTTGTTGAACTCGCAGCTTTCTTTCTCGCTGCCCAAAATGGTGTATAAATTGGCTTACAGATATGATACTAAACTGTACATGTTTGATCTTCATTTCACCTTAATTAAAGCGTAGGTTTTGGCTCTTTGCTGCCTTAGTGATAAGAGGATGAGAACGCTGTGACTTCGCTCATTTCCCCGCAGCTCTTTGTGGAGGCCAGACCTGGATTAGAGGTGGATGACAATTAGACAGTAAGACGGCAGGAGTTTCAGATCAAGGGGCAAGTGCTAATAATGATACTGGCTGCAAAAATGTGAGACAGCTGGTGTGGACATTATCAACCGTGGAAATCTCTGAACAAGGAGCGTTTTAGCATTGTGGATTGGCATAGTAGATTTACACATATGGCAATCTCATGGCAGTCATGGTCAAATTAAATTGTGACATTGTTTTCATACTTTTATAGGGCCAAATATACCATATTAATATAAAGGAATTTTTTGTTTTATTGATTTGTTCTTCCCCAAAGGGATTTTACATGTATTTTGAATTATGCATTTTGTTGTGTTTTAGGGATGAAGCAAAATATCTGCAAACTTACCATAAAATTTACTGGTAATTTTCTGCCAGGACATTATCTGTATTTCCTCAGATTTTTGATACAGTGTGTGTTTTCCACAAGGATTACTTGTCAGCAAATACACAGGGGGACACAGAGGTACGTGCACACAACAGCAGGTTTATTGAACACTGGCAGGTAGGTTAGAGTAAGACAACGAATCCAGGTGAGTATACGGGGAATGGCAAGGGTTCTTGGTTCTTATCTGTGAGTCAATGAGTCCTTTTCCTTATCTTGGGAATCCGAGGGGAACGGCGGAGTGTGGAGACGGTGGCGCACAGGAGCAGAGGAGAACGGGGAGCGGATCGAGGGAGCGGCTAGCAGGTAGGTAATATCAGGTAAGAGTCAGGTAAGTAATCATGCAATATTTTAGACTAGACAAAGACTGTGCGGGAGGAGTGCAAGGATATAGTGCTCTTGATGAGCAGTGGCAGGTGGTGCTGGTTAATAATCAGGGGATTGTGATCTGGTGAGCATAGTTGGTGGTGACTGTGGTGACTGTGACTCCCTGACAGTACCCCCTCCTCCAGGGGCGGCTCCTGATGCCCGACTACTTCGTCGGGACCTGGGGCAGAGGGAGAGAAGGGTTTGAGGAGTGAGACGTGGAATGCAGTGTGATTACGATACCGGGCAGGGAGTTGCAGAAGGAAGGTGACCTCATTAATCTGCCTCTGGATGGTGAAGGGACCTATGTAGAGGGGACACAGATCCCGGGTCAAGAGCCAGACCTTATCTCCAGGACGATAAATGGGGGCGTTGGACCGGTGGGAATCTGCGAAGGCCTTGTGTCCCCACACTGCCTGCTGGAGCTGGACATGGGCTGATTCCCAAACTCTCTCACTCGCTCGGAACCAGTGGTCTACAGCTGTAATGTCTGAGGGTTCCTCCGTCCAGGGGAACAGAGGGAGTTGGAAGCCAATTATGCACTGAAACGGGGTGAGACCCGTGGTGGTCTGCTTGAGGGAGTTCTGTGCATACTCGGCCCATGGGAGGAAGCGGTTCCAGCTGTGTTGGTTGTTGTGGCAGTATGCCCGGAGGTACCTCCCAATCTTCTGTATTTTGCGCTCAGTTTGGCCGTTAGTCTGGGGGTGATATCCGGAGGACAGGCTTACTATGACATCCAGAAGCATGAAGAAAGTCTTCCAGACATGGGAGATGAATTGGGGCCCATGGTCAGAGGCGACAACCGGGATGCCGAAATTGCGGAAGACGTGCTGAAACAGTGCGTTTCAGCTCTCTCCTGAGGGGAATTAACCTGCAGGCGTTTGAGAACCGATACACTGCAACGAGAATACAGGTAATCCCTTCAGAGTTGGGGAGATCGGTGACGAAGTAGACTCCGACGTGGGACCAGGGATGACGAGGGATACGCAAAGGGTACCAATTTACAGCTGGGAGGTGATGTGGAGTCTTGGAGATGGCACAGACTGAGCAGCCGCGGACATACTGGGAGACATCCTGGGCCACCAGTACCGAACTTGGAGGAGCGAGAGAGTACGCTGGCTGCCTGGATGTCCAGAGCCCGGGGAAGCATGAAGTGAGCCCAGTAGGGTTGGCCGCAAGGAGGATGGTACATATGGCTTCCCTTCTGGGCCTCTCAACAGAGCACATTCGGGTGGTCGGGTGGCGACACGGATCTGTTTTTCCAGAGCCCATTGGATGGGGCTGACAATGACGGCTGAAGGGAGGATAGGTTCCGGAGTGAAGGGATCATCAGGAGAGTAGATGCGGGAGAGTGAATCGGCCTTGATGTTCTTGTCTCCTGGTCGGCAGGTGATGGAAAACTGGAACTGGGTGAAGAAGAGTGCCCAGCGGGCCTGGCGGGGATTTAGCCTCCTGGCACTTCTGAGGTACTTGAGGTTCTTATGGTCAGTGATGACAGTAAAGGGGTGTTCTGCTCCCTCCAGTCAGTGCCGCCACTCCTCCAGAGCCAACTTGATGGGGAGCAGTTCCATGTTACCGATGTTGTAGTTCTGCTCCACTGGGGTTAGCTTCCTGGAGTAGTAAGCGCATGGAAGTGAGGGGGGCTGAGAGGAGGTTGAAGTTCTGGATGAATGTGCGGTAAAAGTTGGAGAATCCGAGGAATCTTTGGAGTTCCTTGATAGACTGTGGTTGGGGCCAGTCACGGATTGCCTGGACCTTCCCCTGGTCCATTTAAATACCGTCCGCACTGAGGACGTAACCAAGGAACTAGACCGTGGGGCGGTGGAACTCACACTTCTCGAGCTTCAGGTAGAGGTGATGTTTCCTGAGCTGCTGAAGGACCTGCGTGACGTGGTAGTGATGTTAGGCCAGGTTTCAGGAGTATATCATGATGTCGTCGATGTACACTATGACAAATCTGTGGAGAAACTCCCGGAACACCTCGTTCATGAACCCCTGGAAGACGGACGGTGAGTTAGCTAGGCTGTATAGCATCACCTGATATTCATAGTGGCCTGAGGGGGTTATGAATGCCGTCTTCCACTCGTCACCCTCCCGGATTCGAACGAGGTTATACTATGCACTACACAGGTCCAGCTTCAAGAAGATGCGAGCCCCACGAAGTTCCTCAAGGGCAGCCAGGACCAGAGGAAGTGTATAGGGGAGCTTGGCGGTGTGTGCATTGAGGGTCCGGTAATCGATGCAGGGCTTCAAGCCTCTGTCCTTCTTGCCCACGAAGAAGCTCGAGGCTCCAGGTGAGGTGGAAGGGCGAATGTCTGTTTTACACACATGAATTCCATGTTTTACACACATGAATTCCAGCACAAAGATATAATTATGATTGAGAAACTCTGAATATATTATTGAGATTATATATATATATATATATATATATATATATACCC
>NW_015505328.1:610572-625105 GCF_001515645.1 Sinocyclocheilus grahami | reverse complement strand
AAGGTTTAGTTGGATAAAAAAAAATATATATATATATATATATATATATATATATATATATATATATATATATATATATAAAGAACTGCATTTCTTCAATATAGAAATCTTTACTATATAAAAAGTCTTTACTTTAATTTTTATCAATTTACATCCTTTCTGAATAAGAGTATAAAAGTATCAATTTCTTGTAAAAAATACACTAACTTTAGAACAGTAGTGTATATTGTTAGGAAAGATTACTATATTGAATGTGTTCTTTTTTTACTTTTTATTCATCAAAGAATCCTGAAAAAAGTATCACAAGTTCCAGAAAAATATTAAGCAACACATCTGTTTCCAACACTGATAACAAATCAGTATATTAGAATGATTTCTGAAGGATCATGTGACACTAAAAATTGGAGTAATGATGCTGAAAATTTAGTTTTGCATCACAGGAATAAAATACTTTAAAAAATATATTCAAATAGAAAACATTTATTTTAAATTGTAATAATGTTTCACAATATTACTGTTTTTCTGTAATTTTTGATCAAATAAATGCAGCCTTGATGAGCAAAAGAAACTTTGTCACAAACTTTTGAACGGCAGTGTATATAAAACTTTAATTGACAATATATTATAGAACAACACGTTACAGAATGCTATTGTTGTTGTTGTTAGTTATAGTATTTTTTTTCATGCTATTAAATTATATGAATTCTTGTAATTTCAATTCATAATGCTATTCAGTCTCATGTGGAACGTGGTCAAATAAATTCAAATTCCAACTCATGAACTGACAGGAAGCCAACTGTTTTAATTTAGAATTTTTCTCAACCCTGGTGACCTCTGATCCATGTTCAGTCCCACTGTTTAGACCTCGAAAGTCAGAACGGGCATGTACCCAGAGTATCCTCGATCCCCTGACCACACGAAACGAGATCTACAACACGTGTAAAAGCTGTTGTGTGAGGCAAAGGCAAAGCGGGCCAGGATGTGCTACGTGCTGTGTGACCTGAATTGCACTTAACGCTTCGATTGATTAAATCCTGGAAGCTGCTGAAACTACTCTGCGGAACGGAAGGTGCTTTTTCAATCACCCAGTGAATTTCGTCATGCTTTGCGTATCGAGCCTCAGCCACAAGAGATGCACATGGATAGAATTACTAAGGCACCCTGGGAAAGTTCGCGACAGAAGGGGGTAACCGAAATCACTCCAATCACCCTGGCAGGCTTGATTCCTTCATTAAAAGCACTCAAGTGAATTATGAGCAATTATAGTCATAGAGGCAAGTTAGAAAGCGTTTTTGGAGCCATGTGGCCTGTCATGTGTTTTGGCACTCCCTGTAAACAACGGCTGGTCTTTGTTGAACTCGCAGCTTTCTTTCTCGCTGCCCAAAATGGTGTATAAATTGGCTTACAGATATGATACTAAACTGTACATGTTTGATCTTCATTTCACCTTAATTAAAGCGTAGGTTTTGGCTCTTTGCTGCCTTAGTGATAAGAGGATGAGAACGCTGTGACTTCGCTCATTTCCCCGCAGCTCTTTGTGGAGGCCAGACCTGGATTAGAGGTGGATGACAATTAGACAGTAAGACGGCAGGAGTTTCAGATCAAGGGGCAAGTGCTAATAATGATACTGGCTGCAAAAATGTGAGACAGCTGGTGTGGACATTATCAACCGTGGAAATCTCTGAACAAGGAGCGTTTTAGCATTGTGGATTGGCATAGTAGATTTACACATATGGCAATCTCATGGCAGTCATGGTCAAATTAAATTGTGACATTGTTTTCATACTTTTATAGGGCCAAATATACCATATTAATATAAAGGAATTTTTTGTTTTATTGATTTGTTCTTCCCCAAAGGGATTTTACATGTATTTTGAATTATGCATTTTGTTGTGTTTTAGGGATGAAGCAAAATATCTGCAAACTTACCATAAAATTTACTGGTAATTTTCTGCCAGGACATTATCTGTATTTCCTCAGATTTTTGATACAGTGTGTGTTTTCCACAAGGATTACTTGTCAGCAAATACACAGGGGGACACAGAGGTACGTGCACACAACAGCAGGTTTATTGAACACTGGCAGGTAGGTTAGAGTAAGACAACGAATCCAGGTGAGTATACGGGGAATGGCAAGGGTTCTTGGTTCTTATCTGTGAGTCAATGAGTCCTTTTCCTTATCTTGGGAATCCGAGGGGAACGGCGGAGTGTGGAGACGGTGGCGCACAGGAGCAGAGGAGAACGGGGAGCGGATCGAGGGAGCGGCTAGCAGGTAGGTAATATCAGGTAAGAGTCAGGTAAGTAATCATGCAATATTTTAGACTAGACAAAGACTGTGCGGGAGGAGTGCAAGGATATAGTGCTCTTGATGAGCAGTGGCAGGTGGTGCTGGTTAATAATCAGGGGATTGTGATCTGGTGAGCATAGTTGGTGGTGACTGTGGTGACTGTGACTCCCTGACAGTACCCCCTCCTCCAGGGGCGGCTCCTGATGCCCGACTACTTCGTCGGGACCTGGGGCAGAGGGAGAGAAGGGTTTGAGGAGTGAGACGTGGAATGCAGTGTGATTACGATACCGGGCAGGGAGTTGCAGAAGGAAGGTGACCTCATTAATCTGCCTCTGGATGGTGAAGGGACCTATGTAGAGGGGACACAGATCCCGGGTCAAGAGCCAGACCTTATCTCCAGGACGATAAATGGGGGCGTTGGACCGGTGGGAATCTGCGAAGGCCTTGTGTCCCCACACTGCCTGCTGGAGCTGGACATGGGCTGATTCCCAAACTCTCTCACTCGCTCGGAACCAGTGGTCTACAGCTGTAATGTCTGAGGGTTCCTCCGTCCAGGGGAACAGAGGGAGTTGGAAGCCAAGTATGCACTGAAACGGGGTGAGACCCGTGGTGGTCTGCTTGAGGGAGTTCTGTGCATACTCGGCCCATGGGAGGAAGCGGTTCCAGCTGTGTTGGTTGTTGTGGCAGTATGCCCGGAGGTACCTCCCAATCTTCTGTATTTTGCGCTCAGTTTGGCCGTTAGTCTGGGGGTGATATCCGGAGGACAGGCTTACTATGACATCCAGAAGCATGAAGAAAGTCTTCCAGACATGGGAGATGAATTGGGGCCCATGGTCAGAGGCGACAACCGGGATGCCGAAATTGCGGAAGACGTGCTGAAACAGTGCGTTTCAGCTCTCTCCTGAGGGGAATTAACCTGCAGGCGTTTGAGAACCGATACACTGCAACGAGAATACAGGTAATCCCTTCAGAGTTGGGGAGATGTGACTGTGACTCCCTGACAGTACCCCCTCCTCCAGGGGCGGCTCCTGATGCCCGACTACTTCGTCGGGACCTGGGGCAGAGGGAGAGAAGGGTTTGAGGAGTGAGACGTGGAATGCAGTGTGATTACGATACCGGGCAGGGAGTTGCAGAAGGAAGGTGACCTCATTAATCTGCCTCTGGATGGTGAAGGGACCTATGTAGAGGGGACACAGATCCCGGGTCAAGAGCCAGACCTTATCTCCAGGACGATAAATGGGGGCGTTGGACCGGTGGGAATCTGCGAAGGCCTTGTGTCCCCACACTGCCTGCTGGAGCTGGACATGGGCTGATTCCCAAACTCTCTCACTCGCTCGGAACCAGTGGTCTACAGCTGTAATGTCTGAGGGTTCCTCCGTCCAGGGGAACAGAGGGAGTTGGAAGCCAATTATGCACTGAAACGGGGTGAGACCCGTGGTGGTCTGCTTGAGGGAGTTCTGTGCATACTCGGCCCATGGGAGGAAGCGGTTCCAGCTGTGTTGGTTGTTGTGGCAGTATGCCCGGAGGTACCTCCCAATCTTCTGTATTTTGTGCTCAGTTTGGCCGTTAGTCTGGGGGTGATATCCGGAGGACAGGCTTACTATGACATCCAGAAGCATGAAGAAAGTCTTCCAGACATGGGAGATGAATTGGGGCCCATGGTCAGAGGCGACAACCGGGATGCCGAAATTGCGGAAGACGTGCTGAAACAGTGCGTTTCAGCTCTCTCCTGAGGGGAATTAACCTGCAGGCGTTTGAGAACCGATACACTGCAACGAGAATACAGGTAATCCCTTCAGAGTTGGGGAGATCGGTGACGAAGTAGACTCCGACGTGGGACCAGGGATGACGAGGGATACGCAAAGGGTACCAATTTACAGCTGGGAGGTGATGTGGAGTCTTGGAGATGGCACAGACTGAGCAGCCGCGGACATACTGGGAGACATCCTGGGCCACCAGTACCGAACTTGGAGGAGCGAGAGAGTACGCTGGCTGCCTGGATGTCCAGAGCCCGGGGAAGCATGAAGTGAGCCCAGTAGGGTTGGCCGCAAGGAGGATGGTACATATGGCTTCCCTTCTGGGCCTCTCAACAGAGCACATTCGGGTGGTCGGGTGGCGACACGGATCTGTTTTTCCAGAGCCCATTGGATGGGGCTGACAATGACGGCTGAAGGGAGGATAGGTTCCGGAGTGAAGGGATCATCAGGAGAGTAGATGCGGGAGAGTGAATCGGCCTTGATGTTCTTGTCTCCTGGTCGGCAGGTGATGGAAAACTGGAACTGGGTGAAGAAGAGTGCCCAGCGGGCCTGGCGGGGATTTAGCCTCCTGGCACTTCTGAGGTACTTGAGGTTCTTATGGTCAGTGATGACAGTAAAGGGGTGTTCTGCTCCCTCCAGTCAGTGCCGCCACTCCTCCAGAGCCAACTTGATGGGGAGCAGTTCCATGTTACCGATGTTGTAGTTCTGCTCCACTGGGGTTAGCTTCCTGGAGTAGTAAGCGCATGGAAGTGAGGGGGGCTGAGAGGAGGTTGAAGTTCTGGATGAATGTGCGGTAAAAGTTGGAGAATCCGAGGAATCTTTGGAGTTCCTTGATAGACTGTGGTTGGGGCCAGTCACGGATTGCCTGGACCTTCCCCTGGTCCATTTAAATACCGTCCGCACTGAGGACGTAACCAAGGAACTAGACCGTGGGGCGGTGGAACTCACACTTCTCGAGCTTCAGGTAGAGGTGATGTTTCCTGAGCTGCTGAAGGACCTGCGTGACGTGGTAGTGATGTTAGGCCAGGTTTCAGGAGTATATCATGATGTCGTCGATGTACACTATGACAAATCTGTGGAGAAACTCCCGGAACACCTCGTTCATGAACCCCTGGAAGACGGACGGTGAGTTAGCTAGGCTGTATAGCATCACCTGATATTCATAGTGGCCTGAGGGGGTTATGAATGCCGTCTTCCACTCGTCACCCTCCCGGATTCGAACGAGGTTATACTATGCACTACACAGGTCCAGCTTCAAGAAGATGCGAGCCCCACGAAGTTCCTCAAGGGCAGCCAGGACCAGAGGAAGTGTATAGGGGAGCTTGGCGGTGTGTGCATTGAGGGTCCGGTAATCGATGCAGGGCTTCAAGCCTCTGTCCTTCTTGCCCACGAAGAAGCTCGAGGCTCCAGGTGAGGTGGAAGGGCGAATGTCTGTTTTACACACATGAATTCCATGTTTTACACACATGAATTCCAGCACAAAGATATAATTATGATTGAGAAACTCTGAATATATTATTGAGATTATATATATATATATATATATATATATATATACCCCCAACTGTTCCCCGGGCACCGCAGCAATATGACTGCCCACTGCTCCGTGTGTGTGTTCACGGTTTGTGTGTGTTCACTATTGTGTGTGTGCACTTGGATGGGTTACATGCAGAGCACAAATTCCGACTATGGGTCACCATACTTGGCCACATGTCACTTCACTTTCACTTTCACTTTCACTTTCAAAGTGATTTGAATGCACGTGACATCATAATTATGACTTTCCAACTTGCAAATACTTGAATTTGCTGTATGTGTATAACATACAGAGTTGTCTGTGTATAAAATGGTCCAGATCAAAAGTTTAAAAAATATTTTGCTCAAAGCAAGTCAGTGGATAGTGGATTTTCTTGCAGATCAGTAGGGTCTTTCTACAAATTTCCTGAATTGCCTTTATCTATTTGTTATGTCATGTTAAAAGAAAGGCATTATTTGTAGCTTATATGTTCCTTTGTCCTTCCTAAAGTCCAAATAATAAAGGATTTTTCTGAAATGTAGGTGTAGTGTCACTGATTTTATAGTCTACATAAATGATGCCCCAACATCGTCTGTTCTGACATCCAACATAATTTGTTAAACATCTGGAGAAATCTTCAGACTTATGGTTTTGTTCTGATTCACCAGATCTTGCCTCTGCATCTGTCCCACATGTGCATTCATATGCACATAATAAACCCGTGAACACACTTAACTCTTCCTGGCTGATAAAGTTTGATTGACAGCTGTCGCCCCCACAGGTCTTCTCGACCATAGCAACAGGAGATAGTTGTGTTACAAGCACAGCTTGCAGAAAAAAGAGCATGTGTGAGACATCTTGTTGTACCATTATTTTGATACAGTATCAAGACACACTTGGCCTATCTCCTCTCTAACTCCATTTCTCACTCTTCCTCTGTGACCATCCTCACTGTTTCCTTGTCTTTCTCAGTTTTCTGTGTCTTAAAGGCATACAGTAGTTCACCCAAAAATGATCACCCCATATATCATAACATTTTATTTCATGATTTTTGTGTCATTGTAGTGTATTTGTTTTTTGAACAGTTCTAAGGAATTAAGCTACATAGCAATTATTATATTTTAGTATCAAAAGATGTTTTTATTTTATTTTAATTCCCACTAATGATCACAAGTCGTGTGAAGTCCTGCAAAATCCAGATGTTTGCACAGTTTGTATTACTTTGAAATAATAAAAATACACATTACTTGTCACATGCTTGTCTCATTATAAAAATTCTACTGCAGCATTAAGCAAAAAACAAGACAGACCAAACAGACATACTGACTGATGTGCAGTGAACTGATGACAACCTCCTTGCATCATTTCCGAGAAGCTCTTCCCAACTACAACATTATTAATGTGCAGCAATTCCTCGTTTTTCAGTAAATATGGAGACTTGTGAATGCACATTATTTATTTCTGTATAATTAACAGTCTGGTGAATAATAATGTGCAAATTTATTGCTGTGTGCCAAGACTAATAATATACACTTCAGTCACTATCATTTGTGATAACAGTGTCCTCTAATTGGGTCCATTTCTAAATAAGTAACAGCTCAGAAAGGTTTGTCAGACCATATTACAACAGACCACTAATGGCTTGCAATTATAAACTGATTTGCAGAAGTCTAGTGAGAATAACATGCCCCCTTAGATTTCTGAGCTAAAAAAAACTTTTTGCAGATAATTTGCATTGCAATTCTGTAATTTAATTCCAAACTAGATCTAAATAAATAAATAGCTAGTTAGTTAGTTACGTTATGGATAATTCCTGATCAAATTCCTAAAAATAAGACAGGACTTTAGTAGAATTTTAAGTACAGAGAGATAGAGTACAGGGAATGTGATGTTCTAGGTTGGAAAAGATAAAATGCTCTGAGCACATGTCTGAATTGATCTATATTACATCATGGTTCTGCACGTATGATTTACTGTATGAAACCCACCATATGGTTACCTATGTAGGTCAACAAACACCCAGGTGGCTCTTTTGAAGTCTGTCTGCTTTCCAGCCCATGAAATATTGCATGTTTTTTACTTTTAGAGAGGGAGACAGTATGAAGCATGTCCTCTTATGTCAACAAATATGTGCACACAGTCAGTGGAAGGCAGTGTTCAGATGGAATATCACCATGAATGTAGGAAGAAGTGACAGGGCTACCGGAGTACTGCACTGTTACATTATCATCATCACCATCACAGTTTGCTGTTGGCATGTGTTGGCATCACCCCCTTAATACCAGGATATCTGGCATTGAGCGAGCCACAATCTGATGACCTGTTTCCAAAGTAGCTCAGGGGATTATGGTGACCGTTAGTGACCACAGTTCAAAGGTTATCTGCATGGGTCCTTTAACTGTGTTTTTGGTCAACTTCTGAAACCTTGCATTATGGGATGTGAGGAGAATGGCTGTCAATATCTAATTTTCTTGCATATTAACGGATTGGTTAAGATACGTTTTCAAGGTTCAGTACAAGATAGACTCAGTTGACAGCATTGGTGGCATAAACCAAACTCTTGTTTTTTTATTTTATTTTATGTGGATTATGGTGAGGCACTTATTATGGAAGTAAATGGGGCCCATTTCTGCTTCTGTAATTTATATAATTTTAAAATGTTTATATATATCACAATAAAATTGTGTTAACAGACTTATTATTGAGTATTTTAATGTTTATGGTTTTACACCATCCATTTACTTCAAGCCACTAACTGTAACCCAGATTAAAATAAATTATTTTATAATTAATTTGATTACTTTTTTGTGGTAATCAACATTGTTGAAAGTACTGTTGATTAAGCTTAATTTCTATTGAACCCAGAATATTCTAGTTGACCACATATACAGTGGGTCCAATATCTGAAAACACAGAAAAAAATATTTTAATGAATTAAAACCTGTAATATGTATATCATTTTTGAAATACATTTTTAGGATAAAGTTGTAGGATTAAAGAAAAGAAAGAAAGAAGAAAAAATCAGATTTCCTCTCTAAACCTCTTCATACATCTGTACAGGACACTTGTCTATTAAGGACTTATCTAATAAACATGTTAAGCTTGTTAACGATTAAATCAGGATGAATGTGAATGTATATTTCACTGTCCATAATGTTTCCTGCGGTGTCATTAAGCACACAACAGATGCAAAGCAGTCAAATTATTCAGTGTTCGGTTAAATTATGTAAGAGTGTTATCACAGATTGTGTTGGTATGGCATATTGTAGGTGTTAATGAGACATTGTGATTTTTCTAAACCTAGACAACAAAGGAAATTAAAAAAGTGCCAGGAACACACACCAATAATCACGGTCTTAACAATTCCCCATACACTCTCCTGAGTTGAGGCGGCCACATTCTCCTTTCTTATCATGTGGAGATTTCAGAGTCATTATATCCAATCAAAGACACAAGACAGAAATGAAATAAGCACTGGCTCTGGTGTAGAGTAATGGTTCCAGAATGTTTCAATCTCGAGATAGATGGAAACACACGGGCTAGATTGAACGATCCTGAGCCGCTTCGTCTTGGGTCATTGACATCTTTCTTACAAATTCAAATATAAAATGCCTCCTCGACCCATTCACAATCACTATTCAAATACCTCTTTAGAA
Organism: Sinocyclocheilus grahami; assembly: GCF_001515645.1. NCBI lineage: Eukaryota > Metazoa > Chordata > Actinopteri > Cypriniformes > Cyprinidae > Sinocyclocheilus > Sinocyclocheilus grahami. The sequence continues at coordinate 615,890 of NW_015505328.1, read as the reverse complement.
ATCAATTTGTCTCATTGTTCTGTGTCTCGTTTGTGATTGTTAATTAAGGAAACTTGTAGCAATTGCTTTGTCGAATTAGACCTCGTCAGCCTTCTGTGCTTGTAATTGTTGCTCTCGATGCTTTATGCTGGTGTAGTAGCCCTTGATTACCTCTTGCATATGCATTTCAACGTGAATTACTTTCACAGCACAACCAGCTTTTGATCAGGCCAGTGTAAGTGGCATCTCATCCTGTGTGGCTATTTGCATACTAATTCCATATTGACTTGATTTCCAAGGTAATTAGAGACACATAGCCAGGCATACTGGCAGATTAATTATTTTACTTTTCTTTTCATTGACATTTCTTTTATTGCGCGAGGTCTTGGTGTCGCAGTAAGCGATGGGCCGTACAGGAAAATTGTGCAAAAGCAAACAGATGCTGTGCGCCCCCCACCAAATGATAACATTTGCCTTCCATCAAATTATCTTGTAAATGAGATGAAAATGGCACACTTGTCTTCAATTACAGGAAGTGATAGAGGGCTGCACAAAAACAAGCACCTTAAGCCATTCTTGGTATGCAAACGCTGCTCATTTGGTGGTAATGACTCCTCTTTAGGCCTAAACTACATGCAGACCATGCAAAACTGCACAGATATGGAAATGACCCTGATGTAAAGAACCAAAGGCCTGTTTTTTCCTGGTGTTTTTAGGGCTGGTGCATTGTGAGACACATTGGCTGTGCTGCCTTAAGACTCAGTGATGCTGGGTCTAACTTGATTGGGTAATCAACATCAATGTTAATTGGTGACTAACTTTATCAATGTAATTGTGTTGAAAGCAAGGGGTCAAGGTTTATCAAGTTAGCACATTCCGGTTGTCCCCTATTATACATCTTTCTCCATTGACGGCCGTTTAAAATTTACCATATACCTCAATATGTTCTATTTTAAAATATTTTTATAATTTTTTACCCTGGACCACAAAGCCAGTTATAAGGGTAATTTTTTTTTTAATTTGAGATGTATACATCACCTGAAAGCTGAATAAATAAGCTTTCCATTGATGTATGGTTTGTTAGGCAAATAGTTGTCTGAGAGAAAATCTGGAATCTAAGGGTGCAAAAAAATCTAAATATTGAGAAAATCGCCATCAAAGTTGTCCAAATTAAGTTCTTGGCAATGCATATTACTAATCAAAAATTACATTTTGATATATTTATGGTAGGAAATTTACATATCTTCATATCTTCAAGGAACATGATCTTTACTTCTTTAACCTTATTTTTACTTTGCTTTTTGAATGCATATATACTTTATATTTTTTATAAAAGTAAAACAAAATAATTTTTAATAAAAGTGTGTGTGTGTGTGTGTATCTCTACATTTATAAACTTACACAAGGGGGAGCACTGAGCCATTTGGGCAATTACATTTGACATGAAGAAGAAATGTTACTTCCTGTTATTTAATTTTTCCATTGACCTTTTCTAATGCTTAAGTAGTCATTTTATGACAGGTTATGTTTGGTCAAAGGAGGTAATTTTTTTTACAGCAGGATCCAGTGTTAACTTCCACAAAGATTTGAACAGATGTGTGATGAAATAGAGAATCTTGGAATCCATTGTGAAATTAGTCTGGTCTGTTTCTAAAAACATAATCATAATCTTTTAGAGCATTAAGTGACTTTGCGGGACAGGAAACAGTCTTATTGGACTTGAACCCAATAAGGTAAGTTGTTTGGTGCTGAAAGAATGTGGCTATTTTATGTCATTCTCTTTGTAAATTGTTACTGTACAGTAGTTTATGTGTGCATTTAGTGGGAATGAGTTGAATTTATTAACCGAATCAATTGTGAAAACTCAATTGTGAAGCGTTTTTAGACTATTAGACAAAATGTAAAAGCATGTCTATTTAAATAAATGTTTTCCTTTGGAAAATGGTATATTACTTGTGTTGGAGGACAGTGTGGAAGTTGTTTGCTGTGTGATGTGTCCAAGGCTGCGGTAGCCTGGAGGCTCACATCTCCTAAACCTCATGATTCACCCAGTGGTCTTTAAGACGACTGGTCATTTTGTGTACAAGCATGCCTTGAAGAAAGCTCTGTAGGAAGCAGGTGCCCTGCTCTCTGAACCATAAAAAGTCAGCTTAATGCTTTGCCAGCCACTGGTGATGTGTCATTGATGTAGACCATCTATGTGAAATCACTGAATCACTCATCCCCATTGTTGGGTTTTTGTTTAGTCTGCGACATATTTCATGTCCACAGGGTGATTTGTTTTGTAAATAGATGTAGAAATAATAATAATGTAGAAAACAAGTTCCAACACTTTTTGACCAGGGAACAGGGAATTTCCATAATGTGTCTAGTAAATTGTGTGTGTCACTGTATATATATTGTGTGTGTGTGTGTGTGTGTGTGTGTGTATGCATGTATATATATGTGTGTGTCAGCAAGTTGTACTACACAAGAACAATATTTTAGCCACTAAAATATTTAAAAATATTTTATTCTAAACATTGTAGTTACAGAAAATAAAATGTTTATTGTATAAGTATGGTTCCAAATGATTTATCATAACAAAATGTTTTTATTTGTTTGTGTTTGGTGTGTTTGTCAAGGCAACTGTGTTTAACATTAATAATAAAAAATGTTTCTTGAGCAGCAAATCAGCATATTAGAATGATTTCTGAAGGATCGTGTGACACTGAAGACTGGAGTCGATTAAATCTATGAAAATAATATTTTAAAACAGATTACAACTTAAGTTGAATAAATAATGAAAGAATTTTCAATTTTGGGTGAACTGTCCCTTTAAGAAATGGTTTTGAACTGGGATGCATTTTAGAATATAATTCTTCACTGCTCCCTTCCAGAAGAATACTGCCTCCATTTATTGATTCATTAGGTCTGAAAAAGACATAATCATTGGTTTCAGTGAAAGTCTAGAGTTTTTTCCTGTTGTTGTCAGTGAGGGAGTTTAGCACTGTGAGTCTGACTCCAATCAGAGCTCCCTCACTCCTCAGTCAGTGAGATGTTGCTCTAAACTGGTTGGTATGCTAGTGTGTTAGAACTAATGGCCACATCTGTCAGGAGCAGGGAAGCAGGGCCAGGTTTTACCTGTCTGTTCAAAAACTGAGCACAAGCCAAATAAACCGCTTTTTTCCATCTGTCACGTCACCTCTGACTGTGTGCTGTGGGCAAGGTTCAACTAGTGGACAACACCTTTTTACACCTGGGACAGGAGGGGAGAGGTGGTGATGGAGGGATGCCAGATTGCTTTTCCCACAGGTGCCAGTGCAGCAAAATGCCGAATGAACAGTGTTCCCGTCTTATTTTACTTCCCACCCAGGCAGATAGGATATGACATCTATAAAGTGAAGATGAACGCTTGGAGTCAGAATTTTTATATTTTTTTCCACAGGGCTCAATGATGAGCATGAGGCTGGTTCAGGCTTGTTGACAACCGTCACTTGCTCAGATGGGCCAATGCTGGATTTACTCTATGTTGCTGTCATGCCGCTTCTTTGCCCTCTACAAAGGTTTGCTGTTATTGGGTAAAGATTTGTAGGGTTAGAGTTGTCAGGCTAATTAGTTAGAGGGTTAGCTATCAGTCTAAATAGCATATAAAATAACCCCGTAGCAGATCTATACAGGTGGAGCTGGAGATGGTGGAGGATTTCAGAGAACTCTGAAAGCGCGCTGCAGGAATCTCAAGTGAATGCTAGCCAGCCATATAAATGCTAGGCAGTAAGCTCATTGGCTGCATATGCAGCATGAAGCAATCAGCTTGAGCCAAGTCGTTTAACTCTCTGAATATCACAAGTTACGTTAACACCCTATCAGAATGCATCATCTACAGTTTCATGACTGAACTATTTATTAATGCATTTTAACATTCACTTCAAAAAATAATTTAGTTACTTTCAAAGTATCACAATACATAGTAACTATGCTACCTTAATAAATTCTCAGAATATCACTTACGTGGTTGTTCGAGTTGGACAATACTCAATAAATGCCTAAAAATCAAACCGTTAATTTTATCCAGAATTTAATATAAGATGTATTACTGTATTATTATTATTATTATTTTTTTTTTTTAAGTAGTATTTGACTAAATTATATTTTAAGACATACTTAATATTTCAATAAAATGTTTGAGAATGGAAAACTTATGATAATTTTCAGGAAATAAAGTTATGACTCAATATTCAATATTAGTATTCTTAGTCTTTAACAGCAGCACACAAAGAGAGGAAACTTGATTTTATAGTAAACATTTAAATTAAGTGTTATTTTTTGTGTTTTTATGCAAAATTAATCTTGGAAGATACAGTGCTGTGAGAAAGTTTTTGCCCCTGTCCTGGTTTTTTTTTAATTTTTTTTGCATATTTTTCACACTTGAATGATTCAGATCAATGAAATTTTAATATCACACAAAGATAACCCGAGTAAATAAAAAAAATGCAGTTTTGAAATAATGATTCATTTATTTTATATTATAAAATATTCATTTATTAAGGGAAAAAAGCTGTCCAAACCTGCCTGGCCCTATGTGAAAAAGTAATTGCCCCCTAAATCTAATAACTGGTTGTGCCACCCTTTACAGCAACAACTGCAATCAAGCGTTTGCGATAACTGGCAATGAGTCTTTCACGTCGCTGTGGAGGAATTTTGGCCCACTCATCTTTGCAGAATTGTTTTAATTCAGCCACACTGGAGGGCTTTCGAGCATGAATAGACTGTTTAGGGTCATGCCACAGCATCTCAATCGGATTTAAGTCCGACTTGGCCACTCCAAAACCTTAATTTTGTTTTTCTTTAGCCATTCAGAGGTGGACTTGCTGGTGTGTTTGGGATCATTGTCCTGCTGCATAAACCCAGTGCGCTTGAGCTTGAGGTCACAAACTGACGGCCGGACATTCTCCTTCAGGATTTTCTGATAGAGAGCAGAATTCATGGTTCCAACAAATTATGGCAAGTCATCCAGGTCCTGAAGCTGCAAAGCAGCCCCAGACCATCACACTACCACCACCATGTTTGACTGTTGGTATGATGTTCTTTTTATGAAATGCTGTGTTGGTTTTACCCCAGACGTAACAGGACACACACCTTCCAAAAAGTTCAATTTCTGTCTCATCAGTCCACAGAATATTTGCCCAAAAGTCTTGGGGGTTATCAAGAGATTGTTTGGCAAATGTGAGATGAGCCTTTGTGTTCTTTTTGGTCAGCAATGGATTTTGCCTTGGAACTCTCCCATGGATGCCGTTTTTACCCAGTCTCTTTCTTATTGTTGAATCATGAACACTGACCTTAATTGAGGCAAGTGAGGC
>NW_015505328.1:608205-610318 GCF_001515645.1 Sinocyclocheilus grahami | reverse complement strand
CTGAGGGTGAGTACATTTTCAGCTAATTTTAATTTCTGGGTGAATTGTTTCTTTAAAACACTACAAAAGGTTTAACAATTTAATTCGTTGTAGTTTGTTAGCTCAGTTAGCTGTATAATCCTTGCAAACACTGCCATAAACTCAGTTTTTTTGGAGTTATGTTCTTTACACTGAAGGGAAAATGTAAGTGAAGAGTCAGTAATTCACATAACTTGCATGCTGAAAGCGTTGTTCTCTCTCACCTCTGAAGCAACTGAGATGCTCATGCTCTTCCCTCAGGTAAAATTTTACCTGAGTCGACTGGAGTTGCTCATATTTTCATAAAAATATGTACATCTGATGTTAGAAAACACTCTCTGTCTGGTTAAGAGAATGTTTCAGATATGTTTCCAGTATGCATGTACTGAAGAGATGAAGAGTGGCTCACCTCAATTGAGCGGAACAAAACAGACAGGGTTAAAGATTTTCATTTCAGCGCTGTTTGAAGAAGCTTTTTTACATTTGAAATAAATCACTTTACCCACACTCTTAGGGAGACAGAACATGGAGGGCAATGAGTGTAAAAACCCTGCTTTGTCAAACCATTCTAAAATCAAGGTCTGGGGTGGTACATCCTGCTCTTGGGCTTTCTCTGGAAAATACTTGATTCAATATGCAAGTCAGCACTTTGATCAAATCCCCCATGATTTGTCTCATTCGTTTGTGCTTTGTTTCATCAGTTGTTTTTCACATATTTGTTTACTCATTTTTTTATTACTTCAGTAAAGCTAAATAAGGATTTAAGCAGATGTGCTGTGAGTTTGTTATAGTTATATATATGCGTATAGTTCTGTGCTGACAGAGCCGTTGAAATGAACCATAAATATAGCACATAACGAAATTTATGTCATTGCAACTAGACATATTTCAAAGGCCAGTGTGTAATTAAAACTGTGTTATTTTATACAGAATCATTTGCCTCATGGGGGCCAACATATTGAGCAAAGGGTCTGAATATTTAGGACCATGTGATATTTCAGTTTTTCTTTTTTAATAAATCTGCAAAAATGTCAACAATTCTGTGTTTTTCTGTCAATATGGGGTGCTGTGTGTACATTAATGAGGAAAAAAAATTAACTTAAATGATTTTAGCAAATGGCTGCAATATAACAAAGAGTGAAAAATTTAAGGAGGTCTGAATACTTTCCGTACCCACTGTATATACACAGAGCGAGATAGATAGATAGATATATAGATAGATAGACAGAACTAGATAGCTAAACTTTAGCTTCTTAACTTTGAAGTTGAAGCTAACTTATTTAATGCATATTTTCATTTCTTCACAAAAATTAGTTTGAGATCAAACTGTATCAAGCGGACCCCCTGTAGTACTGCTATGGACCCCCTAGGAGTTACGGACCCCTTTTTGAAGATTCTGTTCTTCGTTTATTTCCCTGAAACTGCTGAAGCTCAACTCGTTGTTTATTTTTTTTCGAGTTGTAACTTGTGACATCTGATGAATGGCTCACAGCCGCCTCCGTGCTTAGTCTGGGGATCTAATGCTACACGATCTGATATGGTTAACCTGGTTTCTTCTTCTCCTGAGATATGCATCCCTAACAAGTCAGCTTATAGCTTTCATGTGTCATATCTCTGTGTATCCACTGCCTTTCGGGATACCAAAGTCACATTTGCCTTGATCACTGATCAAGGATTGAGATAAATGAAGCTTGGGCACATAACGAACTGCGGCCGTGTTAAGAGGTCAATTGCATGAGACTGTCTCCATATGCTATCGTGTTTGCTATTCTGTTCCTTTGTCATGAAACCCACTGACACTGTGGCACACTGGTGAATGTTCCCTGCTTGTTCCTTTGGTGACACAGGATCATTAGAGCAGATATCTGCGTGCTTTTATCATGGGTGCAGGGTATTCTGAGACAGAAATGTATGGTGTTTTTAGGTGTCACATATGAGATAATATTCTTTCTTTAATATATTCTTTTAATTGTTTATGATATTAAATGTTTAAAATTTGTAAAACTGTCAGTTGTTTTGCTACAATTGAAATTAGACATCATAATATTATAATGTACACTTTTTAAAAAAAGGAAGGGGGGGGGGGGGGGTTCAC
>NW_015505328.1:582041-608098 GCF_001515645.1 Sinocyclocheilus grahami | reverse complement strand
AAAAAAAGAAGGCGGGGGGGGGGGGGGGGGGGTTCCAAGTTGTAAATAGAACAAAGATTATTGGAGTATATTTTACAAGAAAATAATATTTCAGTCTTTCTACCTGAAAAAAAGTTCAATTTAATGTGTTACTTAGCCGTTTCTTTGTAATTCTTTGTAAAATGTAGTCGTTTCTACTCTAAAAAAAAAAAAGTGTTTTTTTTTTTTCAGTGTACAGTTTGAAAAATGTACTTTCATTTTCACATTTTCTAAAGATTGCATTTAACAATGTTATAAAATAAATTTTTAAAGAAGGAAAATATAATCTAAATGTAAAAATAAGGGGAATACACTATTAAATACCCAATATTTGCTGGTATTGGATATATATATATATATATATATATCCAATATAAATTGATACCTCTAAATTATAAATAAAATTAAATATAATAAAAATCTGTAATATCAGGCAATAGAAATAAATGGTGCATCCTTTTATATAAATATCTTTTGAAAGGCTTCAGTGATTTAGTACTTGAGATTTGTAGGATTTTTTCAAAAGTTTCGTTTTTGCAGTTATAGGAGGACGTGCATGATTTGCAACAAAAAACATGACAATAAATGGATAATGAGTAGCTTTATATCAGTGGAGCAACTTGCCAGTACAGTGCATTTAGAACTAAATTATGATTAAAAGCTAATTTAATGATAAACCCCATGCGTTTTGAGTTGAACAGGGTCACATTGTAGCAGAATTAAAATAGGCATATTTGCAAACTCTCTAACTTTGAAATTAAACCAAATAAATAAAAATCTGAATGGCATATTGAAAATACAGGTGTTCAGTTAAAGTGTGATCTCTCCTGTGGCTTACACTGTGCTGACATCGGTGTTCCAGCTGTTCGCAGTAGTGAAAGGGACGGCCATCATGCTGACTTTCAGAGCTTTGGAAGTCAATAGAGTGTTTATTTATTAATTAATTTATTTATTTTTGGCCTTTCACATCTGTCATGATTAAAAGACTTATGTGTTTACTGCAAATGTATTTTGCGGTCGAAAGAGTCAGAGAGCAAAAAAAAGCGTCATGATTTAATATACTAATTATCTCTGTCAGCTAATTAGAATTTAGCATTTTGCTCGTGTAAATAGGGACAGACATGGGCACCTCTGCTGCTGCAGGGAAGGAGCGAACGTCAAGCTGAGAGCGTCACCATTCACACACCGGCTTCGGCCTCATTAATTACGCTCAGTAAGAGTTGAGAAGCCGTGCTAATGACTGTGAGTGGTGCTGAATGAAATGAAGTACACAAGCCTGCTCCGTTTTTCTTATTATTCCTCAGAGATCTTTTTATGCATTGAAAAACCTTGACTCTATTGGATATCAGTATACTGTGCTGCATGCTGCCATTGTCATGTATGTGTGTGCGTTTCCTGTGAGTCAAGTTTTCATGTTCCCTTGGCATGCTTTTCATCAATGTTTTTAATAATTATACATGTCAAAATAATAGTTATGTTTGAATTCTAATAAAAGTGCACATTATTTCCTTCTGTTGTTTTGATTTCATTCATCTGCAGCAGGTCAGCAGGGTCATTATATGCTGCTTTAATGTCTTCGACTCTTTGACCTCACCAAGTGTGCTTGCTTTCTTAGCTTTAGCAGCTGATTTATTCATTGCGTGGGGTCGCGGAGAACGGTGACCGTATGTCAGTAAGTGCTTTGCTTTGGATGGTATGGCTGATATAGTGTTAAGTGTTTTTCAATCTGTCATCAAGAGCATTCTGGAGCAAAACACCACCGCGACAGCTTTCAGGAACTGCACCAACACAAGACATTTACGGTATTAACCGCAGAATCCTTGACCTTCTTGTGATTGTATGTTATTGGTGAACTATGGTTTTTGAAATGCAGAAACAAAGTCTTTCTCTGCAGTTAGGATTTTGACTTTAAATTCATGCCACAGTTCCATTTGTTGTTTACATGGTTTCTGGGTTAAGGCATATGCAACAGCATTCAAAAGTTTGAGGTTGTTAAAATATTTTTATGTTTTTAAAATTTAATTTTGATCAAAAATACAATTAAAAACAGTAATATTGTGAAATATTATTACAATTTAAAACAATAGTTTTCTATTTTCACATATTATAAAATGTAATCCATTCATGTGATGGCAAAGCTGAAATTTCAGCAGACATTGTCTTCAGTCACTTTTGACATTTTGATCAGTTTGATGTATCTTTGCTGAATAAAAATATTTATTTCTCTAAAAACCAAACATACTGACCTCAAACTTTTGATCTGTAGTGTAGTAGTGAAGTAGTGAAGTAGTGAATGTTTTTTTATTGCTTCAGAAATAACTACCATTGTACAGTAAAACATTTATTTAGCTCTTTTCATACTAGCAACTGCTGTAATAGTCACCCTCTCTTCAGAAAACAAGACATCAGATGCTCTGTAAATATCAAAAAATGTAACGATGGACACACATAGAGATGCAGCTCAGCTGATGCTCACATCATTCCACGTAGCTTCAAATTTGGACATGACTAAATGGTGGTTATATCACCAAGGTGAGGGAGTTTCTGTCCATTTCCACAATTTTGACCCATTTAGACTAATTTGTGTAATAGTGAACAGGAGAGCTGGATGTTTTCACATTGCAGGGTTTTCCACCAATCACTGCCCCATCTTACATAACTTTTCATCTGTATATTGCATTATGTACTATTTAATTTTTTTGATATCTGTCTATTTTTTTTGTTTTATTTTAATTTGAGTATTTTCTCATCCACCAGGAGAGCTGGATGTTTTCACATTGCAGGGTTTTCCACCAATCACTGCCCCATCTTACATAACTTTTAATCTGTATATTGCATTATGTACTATTTAATTTTTTTGATATCTGTCTATTTTTTTGTTTTATTTTAATTTGAGTATTTTCTCATCCATATTTGTTATAAGACATTTACTTTTTTGTAGATTTGTAGCCACTTTTAAATGCATAGCATCATGATGATTTTATCTCATCCCCCCGAGTTTCACCTCTGTCTCTTCTTAACTTGAATGAGACATTGATGTACTAACTGCTGTAGTGAGTTTGACAGTAAATTAATTAGCTTTGATTAGACTGAGAGGCCATGAAGGTTCTTGACACCCGCTACTGTCAAGTATCTCCTTTAGTTTCATAGCATAATATATTTACCATTATACATGTCTTAAGATGACTTTATATTACCATTTAGAAATGCATGTTTGTCTTTATCTGAATTCACTGACATTAAGTTTAGCAGTCTGAGAAGTGAGAATCGCATTGACATGAAGTGTAAGCCTTTGACTTTGAAAAGGCTTTCTGTTTGAACAAACACACACTACATAAGGCCATTCAGCAATCCAAATAGATTTATTATATGCAGTGTATTGTTTGGTAGAAGGATTATAAAGTTCTTGCCAAATTGAGTAGTATTCTAATGGAGCATAATGATGTCACTCTGACTTAAATTAGTGAAGTAATTATATTCACATAAAATGTCAGGAAAAAAAATGTCCAAGGATGTTTGAATCAAAACGTCATTCATTCAGCTCAAACGCTAGCGATTCTAGGATTTTTAAAGAAGGGGTCACCGAGGGTCTGGACTTTTGGATTGGACCAGGCAACCTCTTTCCACTGCTTCAAGGTCCAGTTCCAATGATTGTATACCCATTGTGGACCCTTTCTGTGGTGGACAGGGGTCATCATAGGCACTCTGATTGGTTGAGTGTATGTTTGTTTGGCAGAGTATGATGTACTGTGTATTGTGGCACATTCCTCCTATAACTATCATTAAAGGTTTGTGTGACTTCAGATCTTCTGGCTCAGACCAGATGGGGTAGCCTTCGTTGCCCTCGTGCCTCGTCAAAGTCACTCAGATCTTCATTCCTGCCCATTTCTTCTGCACCCAACACGTTATTTACAAAAGCTGATTGTTTGGTTACCATCTAACCTACCCAGACGTTAATATGTGGACTTGTTAGGTGATGGTTAGCTTCACCTGTATATATATTTTTGGCTCATCAGCATATACATTTTATATATAATAAAATAAATAAATAAGAATTGATTTCGATTAAGTCCAATGCCATAGTAATGAACACAAATCAAGAAAAGGTTAAAAATGTGAAAAAGTTTGTTTGTTTGTTTATCTGATTCCACTGGGCATAATTTCACACTCAACTTGCTTTCTCTGTAGCATGAACAGTTTTTTTTTTTTTTTTTTTTTTTTTGTCTTTCTCCATTCTGGGCAGAAGAAGAGAGAATCTCCTTTGTGAGAGTAGCCTCTTGTGTCACTGTGTGCTGAGGACTGTGATATCTCAGAAGGCCAAACACCCTAATTATTGGCGACATCAGAAATGGATATTATATAATAGATGCTTTTTTGAACATTTTAGCATTTAAAAAATATAAAAAAAATATTTTTTACATGGCACCCCTGCTCTCAACAGACGGCACCCTGGTTGGGAAACATTGTAATAGAGAACACAGATGATCCTCACTGTTTATACAGGGGCAGATTTAGTAAATTGGGGGCCCCAGGCAAAAATATAGGAATGGGGCCCTATACATTTGCACACATTTTCCAAGATCTACCTTGAGGTCCATTTTTTGTTGTGATGCTTGCTGCTGCACAATGGTGTTTCTACATTTGTCATGTACATGTTATAATGGCTTTCTTTCATGTTGTAGACCACGAAATAGCAACTGATTTACAGTTAAGATACAGGTTTTCACAAAAACTAAATAAATTATAAAATGATAAACATGAGCGTTTAAACCAGGGGTGAGTCAGAAGTATAAATTATTATATTAATTTAAAACGGGGTTATGTGGGTGGATTTTCGCATTGGTCTGAACAAAAACTACAGACTGGATTATTGAAAATGAACATTCATTCTCTGCCAGTAGGAGGTGCTTTTGGAACATCAAAAATATAGAATGAGAAAAGTGTGAAAAAATATAGCCTATATTGACGAGGAAAGTCCACTGATGAGTTACCAGCGTGAGCCTGTGTGCAAAGGCTGTCTAATTCTTATATTTAAAATACATTTATTTTTAGTTATTTTAACTACAAATTTAAATAAAACTGAAAAAATAATGAAAAGGCAATTATACATTTACACACCTAAGGATTATATCAACCAAAAAAGTAACTGCGTATGTGTCCTGTTACAGAGCTGACGAGACGTGAGACGTGCGGACTGGTTCCTTCTCATAAATGAGTAAGCGGCATTTAAAACAATTATAAACATATAATACACAATGTTTCTCAATATTTAATTACAGCTTTACATTTTCATCTCCTTCAAGCAGGATACAACGCACAGTATTTTTTATTTTTTTTGGAAAACGTTTGACCTCTGTCATTGCCAACAAAGGGTATATAACAAAGTATTGAGATGAAATTTTGTTATTGACCAAATTGACCAAATTTTCCACCATAATTTGCTAATAAATTCTTTAAAAATCCTACAATGTGATTTTTCTGGATTTTTTTTCTCATTTTGTCTCTCATAGTTGAGGTATACCTATGATGAAAATTACAGGCCTCTCTCATCTTTTTAAGTGGGAGAACTTGCACAATTGGTGGCTGACTAAATACTTTTTTTCCCCACTGTATATCAAGAGCATGCTCACAGATGAAAACAGAGAACAAAACAGCGTTGGATGAAATGGATTGGAGCCCTGCATGGGCCTCAAATATAGGCCCTAGCCAGTCTTTTTTCCCCTTCTCCCAAAACAGCTTATACTACTGTTTCAGCTATTAAAATAGTTCAGTTTTGTATGTAATGGAAAAGTGATTATATTTCGTTTAGTTTTTTTATAAGGTTAATTTTCGTTAAATGCAAGTTTTTTTTGTTGTTGTTTTTTTTAAGTAATGGCCAAGCAGCCAGCGGCAGACAGTGAGTTGATCATAGCCTACATGTTTGATCATAGCCTTCTCAAATCATCACGACTTGCCTAAAATAAAATCTATATATAAAACAGTTCAAGCATATCACAATGTTAGTTTAAATATTTAACCTATATAAATGTGCTAGACGCATATCCAATCATTTGTGCGGAGAGTGGAAGCTGAAGCGTGCTCTGCAGGACAAGGAGGCGCTAGCGCGATCACTTGCATTTTTTTTTCTAACAGTGGAAGCAACTTAAAATACGCAGTCATTTTTGTTCATAAAGGTAAGAGTAATACATCATTCTTAACTGTAAAGGGTCTACTTTTATTTGTGTGCACTCACAATATCAGCAAAACGTTGTGCTTTTATAAAATAAAAAAAACAAACGCTTTCTGCCGTCTCGGTCTTGAGCCAGGAGCGCTTCACAATGATGAACCTAAACTTAGGGAACTGCCTCACAGACATGATAAAAATATATAGAAAGCTATAAATTACTACTTTAAAATGAAATAATTTAAATCGAAAACTCTTTCATTATGTAATCCATAAAGATGCATTTCTCTCTAAAGGCACGTTATTTTTTTTTATCACCATAATTGATGGATGTCTAAAATATAAAAATAAATATTAAAAAAACAGGCCCGATTATAATTTGTGTTTTATTTTATACTTCTGTACAATTAAAAAATAAAACACAAATTATAATGGCATATATGTAAAAAAAATTCCTATAATTGTATAGCTGCTTATATTTTCAGATTTTTATGTTGCTCTGTTCTGAATACCTTAAAATATAAAGCATTCTCTGCAACGCAATTTTGTCTGATATGTGAATTATTTATTAGCATTTTTTTAAGTCATGCAGCAAATGCTTTAAACATAGCTTTAGCAAATTACTTTATAGCATTCCAGACGCTACTTTTCACTATAAATTTTACGGGTAGCTTGAATGTAAAACATTGTCATGAATTCGTTATATTCCCATTGTTGTAGGCTAACCCGATCTCATGAAAGTGCATATAACACGATTTTCTGCTTCTATTTGGCGTAATATTGGTTTGTTTGTTTGTTTGTTTTTTATTTTATTTAAAAGGGACAATACACATTAATTAACATGAGTAAACAAGTCTACTATGTAAATGTGCCAGATTTAGGCATTCAGGCTAATTTTCATCTGCAGTCCCTGGCAGGGTGATGGTAATTTGATGGTGATGGCCATAATTCACAAATACACAAAGCAGAGACAAACATATTACAAAAACCAGAATACAATATAAAAAAAATTAAAAAAAAGGAAAAAAGAAACACTACTTCAAATTATGAAGACATATTTGATTATCCAATAACCACCCTTTTACCGATTCAGAAAAAGGAGCAAGAGATGTAATATTTCTTAATTCTATGGGTATAGTATTCCAAGTATGTACTGCTCTATAAGAAAATACTGATTGCCCAAAAGTAGTACTTCTATATGGTATTATACAGTCCCCTCTAGTAGTGGCTCTAGTAAAAGAATTCAAATTTTTCCTGATAAATTTATTAAGTGGGAGCGGAGCCAAACCATGCAAAATTTTGAACACAAGTAAAATATCTGCAAATTTAATCATATTTCCCCAACTTAAAAACCCATATTTAGTTAAAATTTCACAATGGTGATATGAATTAGATCTTTTATCCAATATTTTCAAAGCCTGCTTATAGAGTCTTTCTATGGATTGCAAAATAGTCCCACCTGTCTGTGTCCAACTGGTGAGACAGTAATTCATATGTCAAAAAATCATAGCATTAATGTATAACTTTGAGGCCTCAGTGGTTAAATTATTCCTAATATATCTAAAATTTGCCAAATTAAATTTTATTTTATTCCCAACTATTTTAACTTGTTTTTTAAATGTAAGCTGTGAATCAAGTATTATACCTAGATATTTATACTCTTGAACTACTGCTAACCTTTTACCTGCAACTATAACATCTGGGTCGGGATCTCTATTTGCAGACTTTGAAAAAAACATACATACAGTTTTGCTAACATTAAGGTGCAAACACGATTTTTTTAACCAATTTGTAATCTTAACCATTTCTGCCGATAATTCATCTGCCGCTTGTTTTTTAGTTTTAGCATGCAAATATATAATTGTATCATCAGCATGCATCTGGCAATTTACAGCAATTTACAGCAGGTGCACAAACAAAGTTGACTTTGGCATGCAAGAGACTGATAAATTCATAATTAATGGCATGGCTGGTTCAGTCGACAGAAATACGGGACACACAGGCCTATAATAACTGCTGAAATGTTTGCGGGGCAAATCTCAGATCAGTCTGAGCGCTCATGGTACTCACAGTGCATACAGCTGTACACCTGCAGGCACCACTGGTAATAAACACCGTAAACAGCAACCATTCGCGTGTCAGCGCTTAATGCACATCTCCTATATGAAAAGTATTTTAGGGGGCCCTTGGCTTTTGGGGGCCCAAGGCAGTTGCCTACCTTTGCCTAATGGGTAAGTCCGCCCCTTTGTTTATATATACCAACACAGAACATTTCCCAACATTAGTGCATGGTTCTTGCTTGGCTGTTTTTTTTTTAACCAATTCTTTCAACTATCTTTTGTACAAATGTTCCCAGAACATTCTTGATGTGTAATACAAAACAGCAATAATACACACAATGGCCTGAAGAAAATGTGTGTTCATTCAAAGAAAAGGTTTTCCTATGAATTAATTAGTAGAACAGTCCATTTCTCCTGTGCATTTGTACCCCTTGTTTCTGGAGAAAGCAGAATGAGAGCCGGCTCGCATTCCACAAGGTTGTAAATGTATCGGGTTACCATGAAACCAGGGTCTTGTTCGGCGTTCTGGGGTGTTACAAAGTATTTGTGAAATCTAGCAAACAAAATATATATTGTGTGTTGGAGTGGTCCAGACGCTACACATTGCAGGTGGTGTGGTGTATTTACAGTATGTCTGTATTTTTTTCTATAGCCCATTTGCCGTTGAAAGTCCTGAACGTTTAACTTATGTTTAAGTATCTTAAGAGTCTGAGGCAGAAAATCCCTTGTTAAAACAAGCTTTTCTTTCAGGGGTCTTAATAGAGGATTAGAGGAATCCTCTGGCCAGAGCAGTCATCTGAATTTAATCCACCTTGCAAGATTGCCTTTAATTGTCATAACATGACAGAACAGAACAAGAGACTGATGCAAAGCTCTAAATTAGCCATAGAGAATTAAAATATGTCAACCTGGTGTATCTGGCCACAAGTATCTGCATCTAATGAAAATCCTTACATATAAACGCTGGATAAAAAAAACAAAACAAAACATGGACAATTGAACAAAATTGACCTAATTGGTCTGAGAAGGCTTTGCAGGCTCCTACATGTTATGAATACATTGGCGATTGTCATTAAATAAGCAGATAAATCCTGAGGAAAACATTATATGTTTTCATTAATTTTAATCCCTTTGTGTTTTTTTCCTCAGTGTCCTCTCTTGGCTGCTGAATAATTTAATTGGAATATTTTAGCATGAGCCTGACTTCCAAAGGACTCTCCTTCATTTGAGCCCAGCATGTGCCAGATATTTAACCCTTTAACCTTTTTCTGATTGGAGAGGAATGCTGGCCTATCATAAAAATACCATTGCTACGTTATCTTCACTCTAAACGTAGGTACTAAATGAAATGGCCAAAATGGCTCTATTTAATAGGTGGTTGGACAGCCATGATAATGCACTCTAATGTGATGAATAAATGCCGTTTAGGTGGAGTGGACAGAAAGAGAGTGAGACAGAGAGCAAGTCAGATTACATGAGGAGAGGTCTGGTGTTGTTTTAAAAGCTCTTGACAGTCTAGTAATCACATTATTTACTAGTGTGTTATGTTTGTACACTTCTTGTAAATTAATGATACATTTTTTTTTAAACTAGCAAAATGCAAAATGCATCCTTAATTCTTCAGTGACCATATGATTTTGCCTACATTTTAATTATGTATATGGCTGTAGACCACCAGTATGAGGACTTTGTTGTGTGCTAGTTTAATGTGCTTCAAGCCAGCAGCTTCACTTTGAACTGGTGTAATAATGTCATGCTTCATCTAATGAGTCATTTTATGCTGGCATATTCTAATACCACACTGTCACTTCTAATGAGTTTCATAAACATTTGCTTTGAAATTTAATTGAATAAACCTGTCATTCTGAAAATGTGATATGGATATATATATTTTATAATGCCAAACTCATCTCAACCCTTTGAAGCACCATAAGTATGTGCAAACCTCTATATCTGTATATTTCTACATATATTTCATTTGAACCTTTGCTCAATTATCTTTGTCTCTACCAGAGAGCTGTAAAATCAAGTGTTCATTTTATTCCCCATAACCAGATAAAAAGGGAGAGTGACAGTGCTGAGGTCCCCTCTGGATATAAATGTGCACCATTTGTGATGAGACTGACATGAACAGTCTGTTTTAACTGTGGCAGAATTGGACATTTTTCATGTTTAAAAATTATGCCTTGCAGTGTTTAGCATACTCTGATGAGCACAGTTTTTCATACAAAAATATTGCATGTAAAAAAAATAATACTCCAGTGATTAAAGAACCTCGTTAGCCAAGATGGTACATTTTCAAAATTAATTTGGAAGTCCTGATTGTCCATGACCCCCATACGAACTTGTAACACAGTTTTGTGAAATATGCCACCAGGCTTTTTCCTAGTGCCACTTTCTTTATATAGACTTTTTTTTCTCTCTGAAGACAAACTAAGGTAAAATCATTTCTTGACAGGGAATGGATTGACATAAAATTGGACAGGCACTTTTGCATGACCTGTCCAGGCTGTAATCATTGCAAGCAATCGATTCATTGGGAACCGAGTTAAACCAGAACTCAATTTGGTTTGTAGCCTGTGAGATAAATCTGATACTTCTTAAAGGACTTACTCGGAGACCATGAATAGATTCTTGAGATAAAGGTCTAAGATATATTAACTGGAGAGTGTTTAAAAAATCCTTGTCGAAGGTAGAGGAAGGTACTGATTTCAAGGGTGTCCAATGATCCATGCAAGACTTTGCACCCAGTCATTTACTCATTTCAACTGGTATAGATGACAGAAACAATCTCCCATTTGCTCGTTTTAGACTTTGCTGGCAGTGCACTCAGTGAAATGACTATCATTAGCTTAAATATCCTCAACTTGTCCTTCCTCTTGTGTTACTTGAGGTATAATCACATATGAGCCAAAAGTCTGAAACCACACTGAAAATCTTTTTTTCCCCCTTTTTTATTTTTTTTATTTGAATATGTAAAAATTGGAAACAAAAGATATGTTGGGAATGAATAAGAAATATTTAAGATTCTGCACTTTTTCTGAGTTGCTTTTCATACATTTTCGACATTGATCATGTGAACTTCTTGGTACAGACATTCAAATGTCCTTCCTTTGAAGCACAAGATGCTCTTCTCAAATTCTGAATCTCATGATCATGGTTTTACACAGTTCATGCGACTCAAGTGCTGTCATTTAATGCAAAAGTGATACAAAATGAATAACAATACATTTAAAGACATTTGGTTCCATATTATATTGTATTATATATTATATTATATAATATTTGAATCGGCTAAAAACACATCTCTTCCATCTCTTTTTGACCCTCTAACTCTAGCACTCTCTATTCCAGGGCCGTGTACAGAGGGGTGGCCCGGTGGCTAGAGCCACTGCCCCTTTGCCCTCATCAGCTGAGTTGCCCCTCTCACCAATGAGTTGTTTATTAGTATATAATATAGATTTATGCTGTAAAATATTAAATTAAATGTCTAATACTTATAGGGGAGAGTGGGTTAAGATTAGCCTTTTTTTTTTACTTATGCACTCCTCAAGATAAGTTAAAATGATGCAGAAGTACAATGAAAGTATCTATCCTATATCCTATCCTAATGAAAGTATTCATATCATTTTAAATGATCAGTATGCATCTATGACAAAGGGTTCTAAAAATATGGCTTCTTATTAAAAAAAAGTGTTCCCATGGCTCAGTTTGCCCCGGGTTAGGGGTAAAATTGAAACAATATGTTGAATAGTAAAGTTGTAGCCTTTGTAGCGTCTGGACCACTCAAACACACACTTGTACACTGTCCCTATCAAATAAACTACAAAATATGTATATATGATCAACTTAACCAGTAATATCACTGTCACAGTTCTGTGTTGAATGAACTCGCACGAAGATGAAGATGAAAGTAAAAGTCTTTAATATTATCCACACAAGGTGATCCACAAAAGGAAGGCATAAGAAACACTTACACGTTGACAAGACCGGACAAAGAAACACTGAACTGAATACAACTTATATGGGGAGGATAATTGACAAGACACACCTGAACATAATGACACAATCAAGGGGAGACAGAAACTAGGTCAATGGAACACGAGGGATCAAATGAAAACAAACCCAATAGTTCATAACTGTGACAATCACATTAAAATTCCAGTTTATAATTCAGAGAATTAACTTAACTACAGTGCCTTATGATGGGGTAAGTTAAAATGCGGACTCAATTTACCCCACAGCATTTGGCTTACATTGCCCCATAGCTGCCATATGGAAAATTCAGCTACTGTTGCTTACCAGTTCAGGCTAATATTTAGCTAAATGATTTGCATGGTTTTATATGTTGCTAAACATATAAAACCATGTATTTATGTATCATAAATATTTTTAGACCTGGATCAATTTGCTTTGATGTAACAACCATATGTTATGCTAAAATTTTACTTTGACAAGCCAAAAACAGTTTTTAAAGTAAATGGGTGCCTTCCATTCCCCCCATATGTTTCCCCTTTTCAGAGTCTGGCAGAAATGATGAGTGGTTCCAAAATACATGGTCACATGACAGTAAAAGTGTACAGCTGCCAAGAAACAGGGGGTGGGTCAACTTACCCACTGGCTCAACTTACCCCACTCTCCCCTACTTCCATTGAAAATGAGATAGACGCAGGCACAGAGAGTGAGGGAGAGCCCATTCTTATCAAAACATCTACAATAAAGTCTGAAATTATTACAGAGTGCGCTGTCTTCTCTTTTAATTGTATATTTGTAACAACTGGATCATTTGTATTAACAAGCACCCACCCCCCTAGTGCCCCTTTTTTTGGTTTGGGCCACT
The DNA here is from genome assembly GCF_001515645.1 of Sinocyclocheilus grahami. Classification (NCBI taxonomy): domain Eukaryota; kingdom Metazoa; phylum Chordata; class Actinopteri; order Cypriniformes; family Cyprinidae; genus Sinocyclocheilus; species Sinocyclocheilus grahami. The sequence goes on along the minus strand of NW_015505328.1, from coordinate 595,017 downwards.
GCCCCTCAAAATGTCTGTGCACAGCCCTGCTCTATTCTAATTATATTCTTTAATTCAGACTCTATTCATTTACTGCTTGTTTTCTTAAAAAAACTAACACTAGCTTTCCTAATCTTTTTGTATTCTATCTATTTGTTTTCTTTTTATTTATTATACAATTAACAAAAGCAAAAAAGGCTTCTAACACTAGCTTGCTCTATTCTTTTTCTGTTCTATCCGTTTTCTTTTTATTTACTATATAATATTAAAAAAAACCTTGCTATGTGTACTGCGTTAAGCTAACTGAGACTTGTTATAGCACTTGCGTATCATTGCTCTTTTGTTGATTTTGACTGCTTCCATTGTCCTCATTTGTAAGTCGCTTTGGATAAAAGCATCTGCTAAATGACTAAATGTAAATATAAAATGTAAATGAAACAAATGGCTCATACTGAGACTGAGCAAAATTTTAGGTGGTCTATTTTTTGTTCTATTACTGTTCTAATATTGTTATTCCAGTCCTATTGTTGTTACCTGGTTCTGTCTTATCACTGCTGCTCTAAAAATATCAAAAGCTCAAAAAGAAAAAGTAGAAGCAAGTGCAGCCAAATGTTTTTTGCTGATATGGTTAAAAAGATACCCACTTTTTTAAGCTAAAAATACACCAGTGTGTGTTTATACCCCGTTCTACAAATGTGGAGGGCGTGCAGGAGGAGCGAGAGGGTGAGAGAGGACTGGTATAGAGTGAAAAAGTGCACTTCTCTTGGCAGAATCACATAAGTTGAATATGTGGCTTTTTTCCCCTTTCCTCACACAGTGCTCTTCAGATAGGATTATTTGTGACATGTGGGCCATCTCTCCGCAGAGGCTGGCTCTCATTAAATAGGGACCTTGGGTACGTAACCATGGAGAAGATGGGACTCGGGCTGACCGGTCTCGGCTCTTGGGACCAGTCATGAAGCACCGTGCTGGAGACAGCTGGTTACCCAGGCAACGCAGAGACCCGTTCCACTCAGTGTAAAGAATCGAAGAGAAAAACAGATATTAAAGTGTCAGCGTGTTTGTTGGGATGAGGCCCATCTGCATCTGCACTGTGATTGTTTTTAGGGATGCACACTGTAATAATTTACTTAGTTGTAAGGGAATTAATCATTATTAATTCATTCAGGTTTATTTCTAGCTCAGGTTTTAAAAGAACTCGATCTGAGAATTCGAGGTCCACCTGATCAAAACTGACTTTGACTTTCAATAGTTTATACTTTTATCAGCTACTCGGCCAGCGAGAAGCTGATGTCAGTGTATATTACCAATTGAATATGTAAATTTTGTATTCTCCCTGGCCACGGGTGAAATACAAAATTTGATGATTTGTCAGCTCTTGAAAGAGAGGTAATTATTATGCGTAAGCTACGAGCTAGGTAGCAAGCAAGGATCTTTTGGCAATAGAGTTGACACAAAATTATCTGACACCAGACAATTGCTTACTTATAAATGAAACATGAAATTTATTGGCTATTCTAGATCACATAAACTTAAGCTAAAACACACAAACATACAGTGCAGAGGAAGGAAAGTCTGTTAACGGAGTTCTGAGTTTCATAGTTCTATCTCGTTTTCACGAGGGATGGGAATTCACCTTAAGAATTCACAGAGCAACGAATCTAAATTCACCCGTTCAGCAGATCATAGAAATGTTGTTTACTTGCGTTCCGCAGGTTGACAGCTGAGGTGACTCCGTGGTGCTGCGGGCTTCCTGGAGGTCTTTGAGGGAAACCCCGTCACTGACGGGTCGGTGACGTCAGGATGACGTCCTTTGGGAAGCCCCTCGTGAGTTGTGATGACGCAGAGGCGCAAGCACTCTGCTGAGAGTCTTAGACTTTCAAGTTTGTTGACGATTTCAACGAAGTATCACTGAAGTGTTGAGTTTTAGTTTGCTGGTCGCTTTTGATGGTAAATGTGAGCGAGAGCCGGAGAAGTTGCAAGCCAGCTAGCTAACCAAAAACCCCCCTGGATTCTGTTCTGCATTCGGGTTTTGCTCTGTGGCATAAGTCCGTCCCCTGACGCTGGCTTCCAATCGACTTCTTAAGGGGCGGAGTGTGCATACATTAACCAGAGACTCTCATTTATATGAGGCCACCTATAATAATATATTGATACGTCTATAAAGTCTCTTAAATGCAAATATTGTACATACTATTAAAGTCTACTTCATTTCAACCTTCTGCATTTCTGGTTTTCATTCGTTCAAGATTAAACTTCACATATTACACAGTTTTAATATCCTTATTTCCTAAAAAGGGGTAATTAAACACTGGTTAAAGTTGCACCGATTACATGAAACACGTCAAGCATATATATATACACATACAACCTACTATTTGTAATTCTATGCTCTGATCATTTTATACTTTCAATTATTAGCAACGATTGTCAAACGACATCTTGTCTCTTTCCTTGGAATGCGGGGGAAAAGGGGCGAGTCCCTCGATCACGTACAGGTCAGCTCTGGGCATCTGCTGGAGAATCTCCTGCGGGACAGGGAGCTATAAAATTGTCTCTTTTGTTGATCGGAGTTTAGCAATTTATGCGTCCACTGGTCATGAGGGTATTTCTATCTGCTCTTTGCAAGCCCGTAAAACAATTTTAAGCACCGTTAAAGTACTGTCCTTTTAGCTTATCTTGAGATATAGCCAAACAGTCCAGGGAATGCTTCACCTTACTTGATAGAGCATGAGTTTTACGACTGCAGATGGCTGGGGAGACGAACCTCAAAAACCTTCCATGGAATGTGCTGGTTTGATGTGTGTGTCTCCATCATGTAGGTGGGTCTGTTGTGAGACAGATCCTACAACACAGTATATTGGTATCATATTGCTTACTGGCCGATATTACCTTTTTTTTTTCTTGTAAATGTATCTGTAGTGGTTTATATTGGATATTTTTTTGGACATGCCCATGTCATTCATTTTTAATATTTAGGTTACCTTCTACATTATCAATTTCTCATGTAAAGTTAAACTTTAAAAGCAAATAATTTAATAACACTGAAATGTTTGACAAATCAAAATAAATATATATATTTTTGTCATTATGTGACGAATAAATTAACTTGCATCAATTTAAAACAACTGTTTTAAGTTTCATTTTTAATTTATTCAGAGAGAAGGGTTTACTGTTCATCAGATAGCAGCCATAATATGAAAATAATGATTTATATTTCATTAATAATTAAAGTAGTTATCACTATCTTAACCACATGGTTTAGCTGGAGAGTCGAAAGTTTGTATTTTTTTCATTTTTCGAAATAAATAGGTCTTGTAAGTGAACTGTGAAGTTGCTTTAATAAATAACAAAAGACAAATGAAACTGAAGCTGACTGAAATCCCCAGGCAGTGTTGCTGAAACTCCTTTCACAAAGTCTTGGTAATAAACAGAGCATTATTGTACATAAAACAGTTCATCTGTAGTAAATTATGACAAAGACTACAATTACCACTTCAATAAAACACCAGATCATGTTCTCATTGCAGATAACAAGGTCAAGCAGGCCTCTTGTATGATTTTAAAGCCGGCAAGAGGCGTACATTAAAGTCCTGAGTGTTTTTCCAAAAGCAGACAATACATTCCCCTACGTGACAAACAATAAAACATGCCATCTGTCATGGGTGGTGCCAGTGATAAACCAATACACTTATGCATGCCGAGCTTGTGTTGCATTTAGGCAAATAAATGATTTTATGTACATGTCTGGCTCTCTGGCTTCATATATGCCTTGCAGGGCCCCTCCAAGTGATGGCTTAAGATTGCCCACATGGGCTTTATTTGTTGATCCTTGGAGTCAGACATGCGTGCCTGCTGGGTAGATGTAAATGGACAATTTGGAGAGCAGCATGTTTTGAGCTGAATTACAATGCAATGTTTCCCATCTCTCCCTTTCTCTCTCCCCAACCCTGCTCTTATTTCTCTCATAATGATGATGGATTGGATACGAGGACAAAACAATAGCAATGGTATTTGACAGTCTGTATTCCATTTTCACTGCCGACTCCAGAATGTTGACAGGAAGTTCTTTTTTTAGGTTGTTGTGTTGTTGATGTCTGGTTGCCCTGTTTCTTTTAAACTGAATGTGGATGTGTAATTGCTTTAAAAGGTTCCTGTGTTATAGTTCAAAGGAATTTTTTCTCTATTAAAAGGAGGGAAAAAGTAAAATAAACTGATAAAATATTGCAATTTCCGGTTAACTAATAACAACCAGAATCCATCAGACTAGTAGCAGTGATGGCCCCTGCTTCAGACCTCTGATAATATGTATTTTCATACAACAGAGTGAATAATAGATGATAAAACTAATTAAGACTGACAACTAGAGGCCAGAGTCTTTTTTATAGGGAGATGAATTTGGCACATGACATATTTAGTTTTCTGTACTGCTCTGCAACGGCAAGCCCTATTTCCTAATCAAAGTCACTAATTTCATGTAGGGAGGCCTGTGAATTAGGAAAACTTATATTTTTATATATGAAAGTGTGTATTTTTAATACCAGATTGGTTGGCTCACATAAGTTAAGCAATAAACCTAATTTCATGTGTGTACAGACATGGTTTTCTGTTAGTTTACTTATGAAGATGCATTGTTTCAAAACAAAAAGACTAGTTCTATGCAATACATTTAAAACCCAAACCAGTGCTGCAGGAGGGCTGAGCACCAACATTTTGTCATCACAGGTTTATTGCATTGATGGGTACCGATGTAAATGTGCTTAATGAGGGATGTAAGTAAATTCATGTTTTTATACAAGTTCCTTAAAGCTTCCAATAAACTTCTTTTAGGCTTTTCTAGTGAAGGTTAAACCAAGAAACCAACAGACCCTTGTTTGTTTGTTTAAACTTTAGTTTTTCATATTTCTTATTTAAATGTAAAAAAATATTTGTCAGAGGCAATAATAATATTTTAAATAATATTTCATTACATTTTGCTTGACTGCAATGTGATTACAAAATATGGACAAAAAGACTGTATTGCCTGTATAGGATATAAGTCTATATTGTATATTTAATTGTACATGCTCATTTCCTTTATTTTAAGACTTTAAGTAAAGTGCTACCAGATTAACTTTGCCGACATTAAATGCTTACATGAAGTTAATCTTAATAATTAATTAATTTCATAACAGTGTAAATGTTTAGCAATATCCGTTTTTCATACTGTTCATTACAATGTTGTGATGTTTAAATTCACTTGCACTGATTTTTTAAATTTTAGTTTTTAACTTTTATCAGAGGCAATAATTATATTTTAAATCATATTTTAATTCTATTTTGCTTTGCTGCAGTGTGAAGGAAAAAAAAAACAATAAGGGTCTCTTCCAACTGGTTGTGTCGATCATCGATTGAGCAATCAATCTGTAAGCTGTAATTCTAATATTTCTAGCACCCACTTAGCTGCTTTTCAGAGAATCAGTTACAACCACTAGAGGAACGTTACATCACCTAATTAACATTCATGAGCCAGGCTTAAAGCTTTTCAGATCATTCTTAGAACTTTGGTGGTCTGTAATACCTGAGATCTTTCTGTTAACATTCCCATTCATCTCAGAAGTACATGACCTGCATGCTGCCATCTTTGCTTCATCTTCACTCGCTTCTGAACACTTTTTTTGGAGAGCCAGTCACCTGACATGTGACATTAGCCATGTGGCTAATAATTGGCAAAACAAATGACATCCTGATAACACTGATTGGTCTACAGCACCACTAAAACGCCCCAAGCCCTTTACTATTAACACTCTGACGTCAATGGCAGTGGACAGTAATCAGGTTAAATGGGAGTTCACGTTCATGCTTTTAAGAAATGTTGGACACATTCACTAAGATAAAATAAAACATTGCAACGTATTGCTTACAGATAATTATTTAATCATAATGCACAGCTAGAGTGCCTTAGAGAAAGATGCCTTTTGCTAGCATAATGGTGTAGTTACAGCATCTACCAGCAGGAGCTAACTGGCCCATGCCAACCAGCTAAACTTGGATCAAACGCTAAAGAAGGGCTCAAACAGAAATCCGAATCCATTTCGACAAATCACTTTGCTTTAAAATCAGAATTATTGATCTGAGTTCAAATAAAGCGCTGCCTCCCCGAGTCTTAACATTGATCACGTATGTTCCCACGTATCAATGTCCTGCTTCAGTCTCTGCTATAAGGGTTGAGGGGTGGTGTGCTGGGGGTTTGGCACGTGGCTCAAGGGAGCCATTTCTCTCGGTGTCATCCTCATTAGCACTCTCTTCTTTCTCTTCATTTCAGTCTGCTGCTGTTTCCAGGGCTGAAGGTCAAGGAAATGTCAACCTCTCTGGATGTGCACCGTTTTACTGTGCGCTTCATTAGAATGCACGCATCATTCACTTCTGCTCATATCTCTCTACCTATCTTTCCCCCCTTTCTCGCCGTTATCACTCCATCTCTCCTTCCTTCATTCTAGCTGAAATGAATATGCACCTGATATCAGTAATTCCAAAGCAGAGCAGCAGAAGGGACCCAAACGGCACTGGGGCTTTTTAAACACTGCGCGGCTAATGCAGGGAGAGATGGCACTACATGAGCTGAATTGAGTTTTTATGCAGGCATCTATCGTAGGCATTGTTGCAGTCTGAGATCATGAGGCTTATTGTAATGTTTGTTTGGTGCTTGTGAGATGAATATAAAGAGAGATAAAGAGAAAGAGCAGTATAGTTGTTTGTGTTGCAGTATTGGTTAGATGTGAGTAAACATCTTTAAAAAGGGATTTAAGAATTGGTCATTTTTTTGGTTCCTGAATTTGAATTCAACTGGCGGCATTCAGGTTGTTTATATATATATATATATATATACACTGTATATATATATATATATATATATATATATATATATGGATGAGTATTTATATGCAGTTGTGAATACTGCACAATCCTGGTGTATATGCCTATATGAGCAGAGCTTTGATTTGTGGGAAGGAGGGAAAATGAGCGTTGGGGGAGGCCAGTAGAGGATCAATATGCCTCTTTGTGTTTCTTGTCACTCTTGTATTATTGACGTGACCCTTGGATCTTAGGGGAGATGGCATGTCAGGGACTCATCAACGCATTGTTCCAAAACTTTTTTCATTTGGTTCTTTTGTGATGGTTTCATTCTCCAGATGTCATTCAATGTTATGGATGAACAGAGAATTGTCTCATGTTCAACTTATTGTGACTCAGTGTTCAATATTAATTCTTCACTTTATATTTTTCTAGATCAAAAAGATACACTCTTTAAAAAAAGTTTTTTATTGGCATTGATGGATCCATGTAAGGAAACCTTTCTATTGCACAAAATGCTTTTTAAAGGGTTAGTTCACCCAAAAATGAAAATTAGGCTACGTTTTACTCACCCCCGAGGCATCCTAGGTGTATATGACTTTCTTCTTTCAGACAAATCCAGTCGGAGTTATATTAAAAATTGTCTTTGATCTTTCAAGCTGTTTAATGCCACTCAGCGGGTGTTGCATTGATTCAGTCCAAAAGAACTTAAATAAAAATCGCCCATCCATAAAAAAAAAGTGTCTCACACGGCTCCGGGGGGTGAACAAAGGCCTTCTGTAGCGAATCGATGCGTTTTTGTAAGAAAAATATCCATATTCAAAACGTAATAATCCCTTTAATGTAGCTTGCACCAACAGTTGTACACAGAAGTAGTTCCGGGAGCATGACGTATGAGGTCAGCGTTGCGCAAGCGCCAGTGAGTCTCGTGAAAACCAACGTTTGTTTACAGGATCAAAGGAAGCAAAGTTTCCTTACTTTAGCAAAGGAAAACCAGTCTCCTCTTGGCTTATATCGAAGTCCTCTGACATTCTTCTTTACAAATCCTCGTTTTGTACTTCTAATTCTTGACCGTTGTTTTCGATATAAGCCAAGAGGAGAGGTTTTCACGAGACTCACTGGCGCTTGCGCAACGCTGACCTCATACGTCATGCTCCCGGAACTACTTCTGTGTACAACTGTTGGTGCAAGCTACATTAAAGGGATTATTACGTTTTGAATATGGATATTTTTCTTACAAAAGCGCATCGATTAGCTACAGAAGGCCTTTGTTCACCCCCCGGAGCCGTGTGAGACACTTTTTTTATGGATGGGTGATTTTTATTTAAGTTCTTTTGGACTGAAGCAATGCAACACCCGCTGAGTGGCATTAAACAGCTTGAAAGATCAAAGACAATTTTTAATATAACTCCGACTGGATTCGTCTGAAAGAAGAAAGTCATATACACCTCGAAAGCCATATACAGGATGCCTCGGGGGTGAGTAAAACGCAGCCTAATTTTCATTTTTGGGTGAACTAACCCTTTAAGGACTATTCACTGAAAGGTTCTTTGGAGAACCCAAAATGATTCTTCAAAGGCATTGTTGTAAAAACCCATTTTTGGAATCTTTATTTTTGAGTGTGTAGTGGAAAAGTTTCTTTAGACTATTAAAATGTTCTTCACTTTACAGGGATTCCATTGAAGGACATGTTTAGGTTCCCCAAAAAACCTCAGTGAACAGTTTATTAAAATAACCTTTAGTTTGAAGAACATTTTTAATCATCCAAGGAAGCTTTTTTTGTGCTATGGAAAGATTCCATAGATGTTAAAGGTTCTTTATTAAACCATCTATGCCAATTAATAACCTTTTTGTTTAAGAGTGTATCTCAGCTTTACTTTAGAAGTATATTTGAGTTAGGATGTTCTAAAATTGCATATTGGATTCATACTTTGAAGATCCACTGAAAATTCTTTACAATCTGGACACATTTGACAAATTATTTTACACTGCACTTTTAAAAATATTTTTTTAACAGAGATGCCATAGAAAAACAGTTTTTGGCTCCCTAAAGAAACTTTCAGTGACCAGTTCTTAAAAGATTTTTCTTCTTGTATACAGAATAAATAGAATATGATTTGAGATTCGGTGTGCATGCAGCAAGCAGACAAGAGGAGAACAATACTGAAAATAAGAATATTAGAGGATCAGACCTAAAAATAAACAGCCCCAGCAGCCCTCATGCTACATTCCTCCCTAAACTGAATGTCCATGTGGCTTTTAAAAGCTTGTCTCCACACCAGTGCAGCTGCCAGAAATTGGAAGCAATAATTACAAAAGCGCTCTCAGCGTTGTATGAGATGGCATGTGCACAGGGTGGCTACAGAGTGATCAGTTCCTTTATTACACACTAGATCCACCCACATGCCTTTCTAGCAGAGGAAGCAGCACAAAAACAAGTATTCCTGCTAGACAAAGAATACCAAGACCACCGCAGGAACAAAAGCTTCTGTCTTTAAAACATTAGCCGCCTGTTTTCATTCAAAGCAAATTGCAGTAAACTGATTACACGGACAGTTCCTTTCAAGCAACATGATCTCAGAGGCACAGTGCAGATTGGAGGGCTGTGATCTCAGTAACTCGCCCATTCCAGGGTCACCCTTATTGGAAATTAATAATGTGAAACCATATTACTGTTGCCATGATGAATATCAAAGTATTCTCACTGCATTTATAAAGCTGACTGAGACACAAGCGGAATAAATAAGTGGGAAAGATTAAGAAGCTTAAAGTGATTCTTTCAATGGCGAAATGCTTTCTCCTATTGCAGTTTAATCCACCGAGACTGTAAATTAGCCATTCATAGGTTCATTCTTGAAGTAAATTTATGGCTCAACAGCGTAGGGCAGAAGGAGCTCTAGGAGTGCTGTTTTAAGTGATTATTTTGTCATTGCAAATGTTGCTGAATTTATTTAATTTTATAAATAAGCAATCAAATAAAAATTGTTTTATATAATATTTTGTTTTGCACTGCCAGTCATGCAGCGATTACATACTTGACTACTGGAAATAATTGAGAATAAGAGAATAATTGATGTTGATTGTGTAATATGGAGGTTACACATATACAGTCATGTGAAAAAGTTAGGACACCCTATTGAATTCCATGGTTTTCTGTATCAGGACATAATAAAGAATTAACTGGTCCCTGGCAGGTCATAAAATTTGGAAAATAAAACCTCTGATGAACAACAACACATGACACATCACATTGTGTCATTACTTATTTAACAAAAATAAGGCCAAAATGGAAAACCATGTGTGAAAATGTTAAGACACCTTATGATTCAGTTGCTTGTAGATCCACCTTTAGCAGTAATAACTTGAAGTAATAATTTTCTGTATGACTTTATCAGTCTCTCACATCATTCCGGAGGAATTTTGGCCCACTCTTCTTTACAACATTGCTCCAGTTTATATTCAAGTTTATGCACAGCCCTCACCACAGCATTTCAGTCAGGATAAGCTCCGGACTTTGACTGGGCTATTGAAACACCTTGATTCTTTTCTTTTCAGCCCTTCTGTTGTAGATTTGCTGCTATGCTTGGGATCATGGGGTCCGTTTGCATGATCCAATACTGGCCCAAGTTTTGCTGTCAGACAGATGGCCTGACATTTGACTCTAGAATACTTTGGTATACAGAGGAGTTCATGATCAATTCAATGACTGTGAGGTGCCTAGGTCCTGTGGCTACAAAACAAGCCCAAAATCATCACCCCTCCACCAGCATGCTTGACATTTGGTATGAGGTGTTTGTGCTGATATGCTCTTTGGGTTTTCATCAAACGTGCTGCTGTGCATTATGGCCAAACATCTCCACTCTGGCCTCATCTGTTCAAAGGACATTGTTGTAGAAGTCTTATGGATTGTTCAGATGCATCTTTGCAAACATAAACCGTGCTGCCGTGCTTTTTTTCAGATAGAAGAGGCTTTCCTCTGGCAAGCCTTCCAAATATGCCATACGTGTCCCATAATTTTCTAATTGTACTGTGTAACGTAGTTTGTAGATCGGGAAGAAGGAGGCAGGAACCTGCGAACATTTAAGATTTTAATAATAAAATAAACACAAAACAGCGCGACAGCCCCTCGCGGATGACTGTCGCGCACAAACAAAAACCAAAACACAAAATAAACTCCAGGCCTGGTCCTCTCTCATCTTTCACTGTCGTCACTCCTCCTTTGTATCCTTCCGGAGCTCCTCTGTGAGACTCGAGACTGGTGATTGGTGCAGGTGTCGCTCATTATCAATTACTCCCCCGGCCTCGCTCCGTTCCCACGGCTCTCGGCCCCGCCCCTCTCGTCACATACTGTAAGTGAACTTTATCATGTAACATGTTAACTGAGGCCTGTCGAGTCTGCAGTGAAGTTTTTGGGTTGTCTGCCATTCTTCTGAGCATTACATGGTCTGATGTTGGGGTGAATTTGCTGGGACGTCCACTCCTGGGAGGATTGTTGTCTGTTTTGAATGTCTTCCACTTGTGAATAAACTTCAAATTGTTTGCGAATTGCAATCCTCCCAGCAATTGTTGCTGCTGATGGCAGCAACAATTGCTTCTCTAAGATCATTGCTGATGTCTTACCTCCTTGGCATTGTGTTAACACACAGATAGCATTGGTATAAAACAAATAAGGTGATTACATGTGTTTTAAAGTTGACCTAACAATTGAATGTTCTTTTACTGCTTTATTTCGTCTTCACGAGTCTCCCCGCCGGTCTGCCAGCACACTGCGGGAGGAAAATACTGGTTAGCACAGCTTTACTAGGAAAATGAGCAAGTAACATTACATACAATACAATAATTAATACAAGACGATGAAGAAAAGTGTATACATGTGCTTTAACGTACCTCTGTGACTCTCATCTCTCCGTTGGTCTGCCTCTGCCAGCGGCGCTGCAGCCGGAGGAAAAGACCGCTTAATACAGCTCCACTCGGGAAACTGAGATATTCTTACGGAAACTTAAACCTGGCTTTATATCACGCAAATAACATCAGAATACAATGCATCAAGCGATAAAAGAGTCAAAAATGAAAATTAAATTACCATACTCTAGTGGTTTTTCATCTTCACGAGTCTTTCACAGAGCCGGTGCCGAGGAGGTGTGTGGTTGTTTTTCGCAGTCATTAGGACTACTGTTTTTAGATTTACTAAATATAGTAGGCAAATATTTTTTCAAAATGCACTAAAAATCTAAACCTGAGGAACAGTAATAAAAGTTTTACTAAGTTTTAATAAAATGATTTACAGTGATGCTGTTTGCTAGCTAGTATGCTGACCATCCAATCAAAGGACGAGAAAATGCTGACGTTATCGTTAGCCAGCTAGATGGCGCTGGTGCTGCCAACTCGAAATCTGATTGGTTAAAGCAATGGTTTTATTGCCATTGATTTAAGCTAACAGACGCCTGCACTGTTGATTCTGAAGGCCTTAAGGCAGATTTCTTTGACCCTGGCAACACGATTGCTGAAATATGATTGGATAAAAGCTAAATATAAACATACACTGCTGGAAGCAGTGCAACCAAGAGAAAAGCTGTGAACTGAAGAGAGTAGACTATTGGAAATAATTTAATACACATTCATGGAAAAATATATTAAAACTAAATCAGTGATTCTGATAGTGTTTAGGCCAGCAGAGAAGGCTTTGCTGGCCCTGACGGCCCACCACTGATATATACAGTATATGATATACACTACCAGTCAAAAGTTTTTGAACAGTAAGATTTTTAATGCTTTTTAAAGAAGTCTCTTCAAAAGCTGTAATATTGTGAAATATTTTTAATATTTAAAATAACTGTTTTCTATTTGAATATATTTTTAAATGTAATTTATTTCTGTGATTATAAAGCTGAATTTTTTAGCATCATTACTCAAGTCACATGATCCTTCAGAAATCATTCAAATATTCTGATTTGCTGCTAAAAACAACATTTATTGTTTATATTATGTTGAAAACAGCTTTTTTTTTTTTCAGAATTTTTCAGATGATGAATAGAACAGCATTTATCTGAAATGGAAACCTTTTGTAACATTATGAATGTATTTATCATCACTTATGATCAATTGAAAGCATCCTTGCTAAATAAAAGTATTAATTTCTATAATTTCTTTCCCAAAAAAAAAA
>NW_015505328.1:531413-581223 GCF_001515645.1 Sinocyclocheilus grahami | reverse complement strand
AAAGCATCCTTGCTAAATAAAAGTATTAATTTCTATAATTTCTTTCCCAAAAAAAAAACATTCTACTGACTCCAAGTTTTTGAATTGTATAGTGTATAATGTTACAAAAGCTTTTTATTTCAGATAAATGCTGATCTTTGGATCTTTCTATCATCAAAGAATCTCGAAAAAATTTACTCAACTGTTTTACATTTTTATAATAATAATAATAATAATAATAAATGTTTCTTGAGCAGCAAATCAGCATATTAGAATGATTTCTGAAGGATCATGTGACATTGAAGACGGGAGTAATGATGCTGAAAATTTTGCTTTGATCACAGCAATAAATTAAATTTTAATATATATTTAAATAGAAAAGCAGTTATTTTAAATAGTAAAAACATTTCACAATATTACTGCTTTTGCTGTATTTTGGATCAAATAAATGCAGGTTTGGTGAGCAGAAGAGACTTCTTTAAAAAACATAAAAAATATTACTGTTCAAAAACTTTTGACTGGTAGTGTATGTATGTATGTATCACACTCATATCACATATAGTTGTTTTCGATAAGAATAAAACGTCAGGTCCGACAAATAAAGTATTTCTTTATTATATAAGTCAGGGGTATTCAATTAAAGTTCCAAGAGGCTCTATATTTTCTTCCAAGCAGAGGTCTGAACAAAAAAAAATATATATATATTGCATTTTTACATTTAGATGCATGCGAGGCCAAAGATACTGTTTCTGTTCAGGGTTTTCCTGCTGAAATCTATACTCTTTTAATATTTTAGTGTACGTAAAAGCATTATCTAAAAACAATGTAGCTACAATAATCAAAACGTTCTCATCTTGAGCAGAAAATAAAGATAACTAACAATTTCAAAGTTTAAGTCCTATCCTAGCGATCTAACAACAATTTTCCCAATTATAATGACATGATTCTTTTTTTGCAACGTTCTTAGCCTACAGATTAATAATGCTAAATGTAGATCAGAAACGTCTTGTCACATCTGGTTTAAACAGTCAGTGTCATAGGTTATAAATAGATAATATAAAAAAATATCTATATTTGCAGCATTGTTGTTTCTGTTGTTATTATCCGCATCATCCGCAGCTTTTGAACTTGGCGCCGGCGCGCGTCCAGAGAGAGAGAGAGAAAGCGCACAGAGCTGAAAGGGCTTGAATAATGCGCTTTTGGCATTTGATAAAAATACTAGAGGATATAGCGCTGAAAGATATTTACCATAAACGACCCTGAGTGCTTGTTATGTGATCTGCTCCGCTGTTTTGACACACCGTTCACTTAAATTGGTGCTGTGTTACGGCTCGCGGTCCGGATGGATGCCGGGCGGCTGATGCGGTCCGCCTTTTGAATATCAGTTATTTAAGGATAAAAGACTCAAGTTGCTTTTAAAATTTCCAAGAGTCCTTTTCCTCGAGTCGAGTCAAGTCTGGAGTCATTTCATGTCAAGTCTGAAGTCTATAAAAATGCGACTGGAGTCCGAGTCACTTAACTCAAGTGCCCATCTCTGTTATGTATTCTACACTCATGGCATGCACACACATTAGGATAGGTTAGATTCCTGCCTCTGTTGCGAGTCCCTATCAAACACTTTACAGATTGAACTACTCTCCTCTCTTCCTCCTGCCTGGCTCTTTGGCCCGCATAACTCACCGTAGAGCAAACCTGTTCTTGATAAATCTGTTGTGAAAACGTGGGAAAAGCCGATGAGTAAGAAATTAGGGTGAAGGGATCTTTATATAGGCGGAGCAAAATACTTCATCTCTCCGTCTATAGCACATTGTGATTGGATGGTTTACGCTGTCAATACAGGAGACAAACCAATGGGCCACTGGCTGCTCGCTGTCCGTGCGTGATGTTCCTTGGCAAAAAACAAAACAAAAAAAAACCCTTCTCCCCGCCCCTTAGGTGCGTCGGCCCACCAGGAAAATGCCTGGTATGCCCGATTACCAATCCAGCCCTGGCGACGGGACGTGACGTCTCCGTTCCCTCCTTCAGGGAACGAGGGTTACACATGTAACCAAGACGTTCCCTTTCAGTCGATCCCTCTCAACGTTACGTCGGTGACCAACAAATTGGGAATCCCTATGCGCCACAGGTGCTGCCCCCTCCAGTTTCCCCTTCTGCTGTCCTCCGTAACAGACAAAGAGCTGCTCTGAGGTCCTAAAGCTCTGAGTTCTATCCATGTACTGCCGCAGTGCCGCAGGACAGAGCAAAGCTAGGGCTGGGTCTGCCCCCTCCAGGGGCAGCGCTTGCAGGTTCACCACCTGGTCTCTGAAGGGAGTGGTAGGAACCTTGGGCACGTAGCTGGAGTCAGCCGGCCCAAATTCAAGGCACGATTCGTCGACCGAAAAAGCCTGCAGGTCCCCCACCCTCTTGATCGAAGCCAATGTGGTCAGGATTAGGGTTTTAATGGAGAGAAACTTCAACTCTACTGAATCCAAAGGCTCTTTTGCCGTTTGCAGGGCTCTTGGCACTAATGCTAAATCCCAAGAGGGCAGTGAGGGGGGCCTAGGAGGATTTAACCTTTTGGATTTAACCCTAAGGAACCTGACGACCAGGTCGTGCTTCCCCACCGACCTCCCCTTTATGGGGTCAGGGTGAGCAGAGATAGCAGCAACGTAAACCTTAAGGGTGGAGGGGGACAGCCTACGCTCCAACCCTTACTGCAAGAAGGAAAGCACGGCTCTGATCGAACATTTCCGGAGGTCCTCTTGGTGAGAGGAACACCATTCGACAAACAGGTTCCACTTCCACACAGGACGGTGCTCGTGCTGAAGCGATAGTGAGTGCTACCTCCTGGAGTAGGTCACCTAAAACCTCCGCGTACCGTCCAGGGACCACACATAAAGTTTCCACAGGTCCGGACGCGGGTGCCAGAGGGTGCCCCATCTCTGAGAAAGCAGATCCTTCCTCAGAGGTGTTACGGCTCGCGGTCCGGATGGATGCCGGGCGGCTGATGCGGTCCGCCTTTTGAATATCAGTTATTTAAGGATAAAAGACTCAAGTTGCTTTTAAAATTTCCAAGAGTCCTTTTCCTCGAGTCGAGTCAAGTCTGGAGTCATTTCATGTCAAGTCTGAAGTCTATAAAAATGCGACTGGAGTCCGAGTCACTTAACTCAAGTGCCCATCTCTGTTATGTATTCTACACTCATGGCATGCACACACATTAGGATAGGTTAGATTCCTGCCTCTGTTGCGAGTCCCTATCAAGCACTTTACAGATTGAACTACTCTCCTCTCTTCCTCCTGCCTGGCTCTTTGGCCCGCATAACTCACTGTAGAGCAAACCTGTTCTTGATAAATCTGTTGTGAAAACATGGGAAAAGCCGATGAGTAAGAAATTAGGTTGAAGGGATCTTTATATAGGCGGAGCCAAATTCTTCATCTCTCCGTCTATAGCGCATTGTGATTGGATGGTTTACGCTGTCAATACAGGAGACAAACCAATGGGCCACTGGCTGCTCGCTGTCCGTGCGTGATGTTCCTTGGCAAAAAACAAAACAAAAAAAAAACCTTCTCTCCGCCCCTTAGGTGCGTCGGCCCACCAGGAAAATGCCTGGTATGCCCGATTACCAATCCAGCCCTGGCGACGGGACGTGACGTCTCCGTTCCCTCCTTCAGGGAATGAGGGTTACACATGTAACCAAGACGTTCCCTTTCAGTCGATCCCTCTCAACGTTATGTCGGTGACCAACAAATTGGGAATCCCTATGCGCCACA
This sequence comes from Sinocyclocheilus grahami, assembly GCF_001515645.1. NCBI lineage: Eukaryota > Metazoa > Chordata > Actinopteri > Cypriniformes > Cyprinidae > Sinocyclocheilus > Sinocyclocheilus grahami. Next base: position 577,494 of record NW_015505328.1, on the reverse strand, counting down.
GGTGCTGCCCCCTCCAGTTTCCCCTTCTGCTGTCCTCCGTAACAGACAAAGAGCTGCTCTGAGGTCCTAAAGCTCTGAGTTCTATCCATGTACTGCCGCAGTGCCGCAGGACAGAGCAAAGCTAGGGCTGGGTCTGCCCCCTCCAGGGGCAGCGCTTGCAGGTTCACCACCTGGTCTCTGAAGGGAGTGGTAGGAACCTTGGGCACGTAGCTGGAGTCAGCCGGCCCAAATTCAAGGCACGATTCGTCGACCGAAAAAGCCTGCAGGTCCCCCACCCTCTTGATCGAAGCCAATGTGGTCAGGATTAGGGTTTTAATGGAGAGAAACTTCAACTCTACTGAATCCAAAGGCTCAAAGGAATCAGTTTGCAGGGCTCTTGGCACTAATGCTAAATCCCAAGAGGGCAGTGAGGGGGGCCTAGGAGGATTTAACCTTTTGGATTTAACCCTAAGGAACCTGACGACCAGGTCGTGCTTCCCCACCGACCTCCCCTTTATGGGGTCGGGGTGAGCAGAGATAGCAGCAACGTAAACCTTAAGGGTGGAGGGGGACAGCCTACGCTCCAACCCTTACTGCAAGAAGGAAAGCACGGCTCTGATCAAACATTTCCGGGGGTCCTCTTGGTGAGAGGAACACCATTCGACAAACAGGTTCCACTTCAAAGAATAGGCCCATCTCGAGGACGGTGCTCGTGCTGAAGCGATAGTGAGTGCTACCTCCTGGAGTAGGTCACCTAAAACCTCCGCGTACCGTCCAGGGACCACACATAAAGTTTCCACAGGTCCGGACGCGGGTGCCAGAGGGTGCCCCATCTCTGAGAAAGCAGATCCTTCCTCAGAGGAATCAGCCAGGGGGGGCTGTCACGAAGAACATGAGTTCCGGGAACCAGGTCCTGTTGGGCTAACATGGAGCCACTTACAAAACTTGCTCCTTGTCCTCCCTGATCTTGCACAGCATCTCTGCGAGTAGGCTCACTGGGGGGAATGCATATTTGGGCAGGCCCCAGGGCCAGCTGTGTGCCAGTGCATCTGTGCCGGGTGTTGCCTCGGTTAGGGAGTAGAACCACTGGCAGTGGCTGGTTTCTGGAGATGCAAACAGGTCTACCTGAGCAACTTCGAACCGTCTCCAGATCAGCTGAACCACTTGGGGGTGGAGTCTCCACTCCCCTGGAAGTGCCACGCGAGACAGCTTGTCGGCTGCCCGATTGAACACTCCTGGGATGTGAATGGCACAAAGGGACCTCAGATACTTCTGACTCCAGAGGAGGAGGTGGCGGGTGAGTTGTGACATGCGACAAGAGTGTAAACCACCTTGCCGGTTGAAATACGCAACGGTCTCTGTATTGTCCGTGCGGACCAGTACGTCCCTGCTCCGAAGGGACCCTCTGAGGCGGCTCTAGGCAAGGCAATATGCCCCAGGAGCCTCTGAAACAATTTCAGTGGAAACGCCATCCTGCCTGATAAAGTCTTGAGACAGTTCAGCACCGACTGAGCACGTTCCTGGGTAAGGCGTGCTGTCTGGTTGACCGAATCCAGCTCCATTCTGAGAAAATAGATTCTCTTCATTGGCACGAGTTTGCTCTTTTCCCAGTTGACCCGAAGACCCAACTGGCTGAGGTGTCTGAGCACCACGTCCCTGTGTGTGCACAACTGATTGCGAGACTGTGCGAGTATGAGCCAGTCGTCGAGATAGTTGAGGATGCGAACACCCTGTTCTCTGAAGGGAGCAAGGGCTCCGCGATTTTGCTGAAGACATGGGGCAACAGGGACAGCCCGAAGGTCAGGACCTTGTACTGATATGCCAAACCCTCGAAGGCGAAACGCAGGAATGACCTGTGTTGTGGGAGGATCAAAACATGAAAGTATGCGTCCTTCAGGTCGATCGCTGCACACCAGTCTTGGGGACGGATGCACTCGAAAATGCATTGCTGCGTCAGCATCTTGAACAGCAGCTTGTGAAGCACCGTCGAGAGTGACCAACTGAAAGGGAACCATGGAATTCAATAGGGTGTCCTGACTTTTTCACATGCCTGTATATTCCATGCTTCCAGCAGAGACGATGCAAAAATCTGTATGACACAGACTTTAAAATTGATCAACAGAGTCTACTGGGCATCAGTGAGCTTTAGATAGTCAGGGTCAGCTGTGTATTTCTTGGCCCGCTGCTTTGTTGTATCAAGCAATGACCGAAGGGCAGATTTCATCATGCTACAATGAAGTAGTTTTTTTTTTTCTTCAAAATCTCAGTATTTTTTCTTCTGCAGCCCCAAAACACATTTATTCAAGTTATGTGAAAATGTATTAAAATTACAGTCAAATTCCATAAATGTCTGTTACTGCATATTAACCGCCCCACCTCCATTAGATGTATTATTAATCAGGAAGGAAAGGGAAAAAATCTGTTTAATGTTTTAAATAAATAGATAAATACAGTGTTTTTTTTTAAATAAACAACTATATTGTATTATGTAATATGTAGCATTTGGACCAATCAGACACACAACTTTTTGTTATATTTACTATCGCATCCTTCGCCAGCAGGACTGAGATTTCCGCACACAAGTTGGGGGCATCGACAGCTTTTACTGATGTGACCCGGATGCTCCTGAACTTTGGGGGACGCCAGACGAATTGAATCGCGTAGCCGAGTCTGATGGTCCACAGGAGCCACTGAGACAGACTAGGGAGTGCTAACCAGGCTCCGAGAGACCGTGCCAGTGGAACCAACGGAGCCACCAATGTACCCACGGTGGGGCAGTGTGGTGTAACACAGGGACCCGGCCCGGGGCCTGTGACGGCAGAGGGCAGGGTCTGGGTGTGAAGTGTAACCACTCACCTGATCCCTTCTTGTGACTGGTGGAAGGCTGCCCTCGGTGACGAGCAGGCTGAGGGGCTGCAGCCGGAGTGGAAGCAGCAGGTTTCCTCCGGCGCATGATGTGCTTGATCGCCTCAGTCTGCTTCTGTGCCACTGAGAACTGCTGGGCAAAGCTCTCGACCCAATCGCCGAAAAGGCCGGTCTGTGATACAGGAGCATTCAGGAATTGCACCTTAACATGCTCTTTCATATCGGTCAGACACAGCCAGAGATAGTGCTCCTGGACCACCAAGGTGGACATCGCACGACCCAGAGACCTTCGTCGCTCGGAGTGAGATGTCCGTCGCAGTACGCAGTTCATGTAGAACTGCCAGGTCATGACCACCCTCGTGCTGGTCCCTCAGGGCTTTGGCCTGATGAATCTGCAATAACGCCATGGCGTGAAGAGCAGAGGCCGCCTCCCACAAGTTCTGTAAGCACTGCCAGTTAGACCTGACGAATACTTACAGGCCCGCGAGGGGAGACACAGGTCACCCCACAGAGTGGTAGCGGCCGTGGGACACAGTTGCATGGCCACAGACCGCTCCACCGAAGGAATGCCCATGTAACCGAAAGCGGCCCTGCCATCGAGGGCGGTGAGGGAGGAGGAGCTGCACGATTTGTTTCTCGTAGTAAAAGCTGCCTTCCACGATCTCGTGACCTCCTCATGCACTTCCGGGAATAATGGCACTGAAGGGGGGCGCTGAGAACCAGCGCGACCCCCACCAATGAACCACTCATCCAGCCTCGAAGGCCCGGGAAAGCATAGCCATCATCTCTGATTCACCACCGCTCGGCTTTGAAGAGAAAAGATGAATGAATGAGGTGCACCTGCTGCCTCTTATACCAGCGCTGCCGGGTGTGGCAGCCAGATGCGAATTCTGCATGCCAATGTCCATTGGCTCGTTTAGATACACTCGAAGTGGATTGGTCACTCTGGTGAGATTCCCAATTCGTTGGTCACCGACGTGACGTCGAGAGTGACCAACTGAAAGGGAACCATGGAATTCAATAGGGTGTCCTAACTTTTTCACATGCCTGTATATTCCATGCTTCCAGCAGAGACGATGCAAACAACTATATTGTATTATGTAATATAATTTCAGAAATAAATCAGAATATTAGAATGATTTCTGAAGGATCATGTGACACTGAATTCAGATTTGCCATCACATGACGAAAAAAAAAGAAACACATTTAAAAATAATAATGTTTCTAAACGTTTGAAAAGTACTGTATACATTTAAGCTATTTTTTCTCCTGTATTTCGCTAAAATTATGTATTTTGAAAGAGTCTAAGAAAAGAAAAGAAAAATGTGGAAGCTAAACAAACATCATCAAAATCATTATAATAAGCAAACTTCATGCATCCATGCTGATAAGGTGTCAGTATAAATTGGAAGACCAATGAAATAAAGAGGAGCTAGTCAAGCATTGAGTGCACTTTTAGGAGCTCATATCATCAGTTATTCTTCGCTCACAGTCACATCAGAAAGCAATGAACAAATCAAAGCCCAGTCCCAACGAAAGCTTTCATAACCTGTCTGTAGAGGGCCTGGTGCTTATAGCTTCCTTCATGAAACTCTTATGATTCGTATTTATCTTGCATGCATCAGTGAATATTGTGAATCTCAAATTCCGATAGTGAAAATAAACACCCCAGCAGAAGTGCCCAGATCGTCTTGTGGGACGTCTCTGTGGCACGAGCACGCGGGCTGGTTAATTAACAAGAGGACAAAGAGTAATTAAACAGCAGAAAGAAAGGGTCATCTGTATAAATGAACATCTGTTGGCGGAGCAGGGGAGACGGAGAGACATTTGTGAGTGTGTCTGGATGGAGGAGAGAGTACAAGTCCTGTGACGCTCTCTGGAGAAAAGGAGGAAATAAAGAGATCGGAGCCTCAGCTGCGCTGGGAAATTTCAGTGACTGCTGGAATACTAAAGAGCGTGATTGCCGTAATAAAGAAATGAGCCCTGAGCCATGTGTGTTAGGAATTTGACAGGCCAAATAAACAGGTTCATTGCTTCCGAAATCAGTGCCTTTGCTTCTCTCGGCAGAATCCTTGGCATTGTGTTGTATCTATTGCAAAGGTCTGATGCACAATTGGGCACCCTTGATAAAAATGTTGGTACAGAATAATGATATAACTGCAAGAAAACACGTATACAGTATATCATCTCTGTGTTAAAAAATAAATATTTTATATCAACATGCTTACACAGGATGTCTCATTTGTTGCATTTTGCTTTATTTATTTATTTTATAGAGTGTGCATACTTGGCAAAGTAAACCTTGACATAATCTTTTGAAATCTGATCATGTTAGTACAGTAAGCACATTGTTTCTATTATAAAGGAAGAAAGAAACAAATATTTATTACATTTCCAGAACATAAGCATTGTAATATACTGTGGTGTATACTGAGTATACAACATTACTCAGTAGAGGGATTTTACAGCCATCGGTGTAGAAATACTGAGCATTCCTTCGTTTTTATTGTGCATTAGAAGAGAAGGGAGGCCGGTATATGCCAGGGCTGGGCTGCAATCTGGGCTCCAGATCTGCCACAGGCAGCAAATGAGCGTCAGGAGCTTCTAGTGGAATGCAATTACTCTTAACAATCCAGCCAGTGGCACAGTGAAAATTCATGACATTCATACCATGAGTCTTATTTTCAGAACTCTCTGTACCAGCAAGTGCTGGGAGGATCCACAAGGAGAGGCAGCAGAGGATATAAACCTGTCACAATTACTGGAAATAATCTGTTTTAATTAATCAGGATAGGTGGTGAGCGCTAGCATGGTTATCAAGGACAAAACCGATAAAATTTTAGATTGATGGCCAAAAGACTTTTCTTTTTACAGTGTGTATGCGCAGTATTACGCTGATTGTGCTTGATAACCTGACAAAGTGTATGTGATGTTAATGACTTAAACTTTATCAGGAGTACAGAAGTAAAAATGTATCTGATTATGTCGATTTTCTCTCTGGCTGTAAACACCATTCTGGTTGTCGATAAAGAGTGGCTTGCACTCAATATGTTGCGTGATTCTACAGCTCATAAGCATTAGTCATTTTCTGACTCTCTGAACTAGCAGCTTGATTTCATTGGAATTTGTAACGTACATTTTTGTTTGTTTGGAGGTTAAATGAAATGTGCGTATTGACAGCATCTAAAACAAGATATTGTTGATGATGAACAGCTATAGAAGCCTAAAAATCTTCACAAATACTGTACATTATAAAACATATTTGTATAGCTATTTCTACGTTCAAAAGAACTGTGTTCAAACTATGTTCTTTTGAACTATGTTCAAAAGTTTGCGATTTTTGACAGAAGTCTCTTATGCTCACCAAGACAAAAATGCAGTAAAACTGCAATATTGTGAAATATTACAAATAAAAATGTGTTTCTATTTTAATATATTTTATTATAATGTGTTACAATATAAAATGTAATTTATTCCAGTGATAGCAAAGCTGAATTTTCAGCAGCCATTACCCCAGTCTTCAGTGTCACATGATCCTTCAGAAATTATTCTAATATGCTGATTTGTTGCTTAATAAACATTTCTTATTACTATCAATGTTAAAAGTTGTGCTACTTAATATTGTTTTGCGGGAACTGTAACTTTTTTCATGATTCTTTGATAAATAGAAAGTTCAAATGAACAGGATTTATTTGAAATAGAAATATATTATAACATTATAAATGTCTTTACCATCACTTTTACCAATTTAATGCATCCTTGCTGAATAAAAGTATTTATGTTTTTTTTTTTTTTAATGCTGACTACACATTTTGAATGGCAGTGTAGTTATATTTATTTAACATAATGGATTGATTTAATTGAATAAATGCAATAAAATCAACCTATTAAAGGTTTTTAATTAGGCAAATGACAATTCTGTCGACTGTCCTGAAACCCGAGCAAAAGTCTTGTATCGCAGCGTGCAGTAGTGCAGACGAGATGTGCTGTTGTGAAGCCACTTTGAGAGTGAGAGAAGACGCAGTACAGCTGAATCACTCACACTGTTTTCAAATGACTGATTTAATCTGACAGTATGTGTGGATTTATTTACTCATCTAACCTACATGCTCTATTGAATATGTTTGCAGGAATTTCCCTCATTATAAACTCGAAAGCAGATTAAACATAATTCTATTATACAGAGATTTAAGGAAAACAATTCATGACTTTTCCAAAACTTTTCCAGGCCTGAAAATGGCTGTTTTAAAATTTGACTTTTAAATTTTTTTCATGACCGTAAGAAGATGCACGCTGTTAATCACGTAAGCTGGTCCTCCATTGCACAAATGCTCCGTTACCTCTCCCTCCTCTAATCATGCCGGATCCGTCACCCCACTTTGTTCCGGGACCTCGCAATTTACAAATTATGTCAATGGGTCTGTAGTGATTTGGTGATAAGGCTAGGTAAATCTGGGTATCACCTGCATAACTGTGATAGGCAATTTGTTTTTTCTCATTATTTGACTTAGTGGGAGCATATACAGGCTAAACAAGAGTGGTGCAATAATTGAGCCTTGTGGGACTCCACATGTCATGGGCATCCACTTAGACTTATGCTCTCCTATACTCACATAATAACCTCTCCCTTCCCCTAGAGTCAAGGTATGCATTCACCTTGAGAACTTCATCTTTGTTTCAAAATGCAATGACTTCAGTTTTCTCCTTGTTTAACTGAAAAACTGTTTGGCACATCCAACAGTTAATTTCATCAATGCATTGGCAGAGGGAGTCAATGGGGCTGTAGTGATTTGGTGATAAGGCTAGGTAAATCTGGGTATCACCTGCATAACTGTGATAGGCAATTTGTTTTTTCTCATTATTTGACTTAGTGGGAGCATATACAGGCTAAACAAGAGTGGTGCAATAATTGAGCCTTGTGGGACTCCACATGTCATGGGCATCCACTTAGACTTATGCTCTCCTATACTCACATAATAACCTCTCCCTTCTAAGTATGACCTGAACCATTTGAGTACCATCCCAGAAAGCCCGACCCAGTTTTCCAGTCTCTCTAGAACAGTGGTCACCAACGGGGTGCCCATGTGCACCTGGTAGCCCGCATGGAGTCTCTGAGTCGCCCGCCAAGCACGTTCTATAAATAGCCTAAATTAGCATCCGGCGATAAATTATAATATTATTTTTAATAATATTATAATTTATTTATTATTATAATATTATTTTTTTAGTAATATCATACAACCAAGTTATTTTTTATTATTATTAATTTATACAGTTCTGTTGTGCAGCATATCATGTCTGATAAAAAAGCAATGTTTTGTTGTAAATTGATCTTCATTTGATTAAATTTTAAAAGATTGATTAAATTGTTAAAGTTTTATTAAGTTGTGCAGCATATCATGTCTGATAAAAAAGCAATGTTTTGTTGTAAATTGATCTTCATTTGATTAAATTTTAAAAGATTGATTAAATTGTTAAAGTTTTATTAATTCATTTCACTAGACACCATTTTTTTATGATAAATTTGTACTGAATCATAAAACGTGGAATCCATAAGAAATCAAATGAAGAACACAGAATTTAGGGGAAAATAAAATGCATTTTTGAAAGGCCCCAGAAAAGATTGAAGTTGTCGATGAAATTTACTCCTTTTATATTGCAAGATCTTTGTAGCCATGTGTTCAGCCCAAGCAACCGTGAAAAGATATTAGTTCCCCTTGCTGGGAGTGGTCCACTGATGAACGACTGAACTTTGAGTCTTCGGAGTGTTTCAAAGTGTTCACTGAAATCCTTCTTAAGGTGTTCTGACTGCTGTTTCCAAATATCATTCTTCCCCACATGGATGATGATTCGATTTGCAGTCTTGTGCTTCTTCAGAATGTTCTGGATTTCTCTGTTCACATCACAGACGGTTGCTTGATGAAAGCAGCATGTTGTTGTAGTCCTGCTACTGATGTTTTTGATAATGAAGTCACCCACTATCAGAGTCCTGGGCTCGGCTGCGCTCTGAGCTGAATGCCGCTGTCTGCTCGACCTTGAGTGCCTGTTAGTAGCGATGTTAGCTGCTGGCTGAACCGATCCATGTTTAATCACATTTAGGGATTCCTCACCTGCATTCATTAATGCTTCAGATCTGTTCTCAAGATGTATAGGGGGTGGTAGAATACCAGTATTCACAAGCCTTGTCATAGGCATAATGAAATCTGCTATCGCAGTAATATGAGATACTTGTGACAATCTGATGTCTCGTGTGCCTTTAGGTCTCGCTCCCTTTTTGTGCCATCGATTAGTGTGTCGATCAGTTTCGGCTTGTTCCTATACACTTGGTATAAACTGTTGAGATTCACTAGATTCATGGGACTCACCGGCTGCATGCTGAGGGGGTTCACGATTATGGTCTGCTGAGTGTTCTGCCTGTTTTGGAAGTCCAGCAAGTAACTTTGTTTCAAGAACCACAATCCTTTGTAGAAGTTTGTGGCAGTTCATGCAACACGTAGATTCAACAGGAGGCATTTTCTCTCTCATCTGTTTGAATGTTGACAGCTGTGTTTTCCCGTCTCTGAAATGTAAGCTGCTGGCAGTGGGAGGCAAAAGTCCCCTTTTTTGCAGTATTATTCCAGTCCCAAAGAGGTTTTAGTGTTTGTGCCAAAAATGTGTTGTTTGAGCACTGTGCTGATCTGCTGGAGTAAAAATCTTAGAAAAATCTGAGAAAAGTACAGAAATAGGGAGCAAAGCACAGAGCAGTAAGCAAGAACGTCCGAACGGTAGCGAAGCCGGAAAGTGTTCATAAGTATTCATACCCTTATCTGGGACACTTGAAATTTGGCTCAGGAGCATTCATATTGCTTGTAGATGTTACTACACTTCGAGTGAAGTTAGCCTGTGGCAAATTCAATTGAATGGGTATGATTTGGAAAGGCACACACATCTCAATAAAAGGTCTAATGGCTGTAAATGCATTTCAGAGCAAAAACCAAGACCTAAAGTAAAAAACAAACTGCTGTAGAGCTCAGAAACAGGATTGCATCAAGCCACACAGCTGGGGAAGAGTTCAGAAAACATTATGCTGCATTGAGGGTTCACAGAAGCATGTATTCTCCGTTAACCTTAATGGAAGAAGTTTGAAACAACCAGGACTCTTCCTAGAGCTGGCCTCCTGGCCAAACTGAGCAATTGATGGAGAAGTGCTTTGGTTAGAGTGGTGACTAAGAACCTGATGGTCACTCTAGTTGAGCGACATTGATCATATGTGGAGTCAGGAGAAATCTACAGAAGGACAAACATCACTGCAACACTCCACCGATCTGGGCTTTGTGGTGGTGTGGCAAGACTCAATCCTCTCCTTAGTGAAGACACATGAAAACCCACTTAGAATTTGCAAAAAATCACCTAAAGGACCCTCAGATTGTGAGAAACAAGATTCTCTGGCCTGATGAACCTTAATTCCAAGCATCATGTTTGAAGGAAACCAGCTCTTCTCATCACCTGCAGAGTACCATCTCAAACGTAAAGTGTACTGGTAGCTGCCTCATGCTGTGGGGCTGTTTTTCAGCAGCAGGGACTGAGGGACTCATCAGAGTAGAAGAAAAGCTCAATGCACCAAAATATAGAGATAGTCTTAATGAAAACCCAGTCCAGAGCATTCAGGACCTCAAACTGGGCAGAAGGTTCACCTTCCAGCAGGACAATGACCCTAAGCACACAGCAAGAGTGGCTTATAGACAACTCTGTGAATGTACTTGAGTGGCCCAGCCACAGCCTGAGCTTGAACCCAATCAAATATTTCTGGAGAAACCTGAAAATGTGAGTTTGCCCCCATCCAACTTGACAGAGCTTGAGAGGTGAACAGGTGAGGTGAAGAATGGCAGATAATTGTCAAATGCAGATGTGCAAATGCAATATATATATGCAATATACTTATTGCAGATTTTTTATTTTTAATAAACTTACGAAGTTGTGACATTTCTGTTTTTGCTTTGTGATTATGGTGTATCAAGTGTAGATTGATGTGGAAAAAAGTACTTTAAAGCAGTTTAACATAAGGCAGCAACATAACAAAACGTGAAAAAAAGGGATATGAATACTTTCGCAAGGCACTGCATAATGTAATTGGCTACTTGTTGTAAGAGCTTTAGAGGCTGAGAAAGGTCAGCAGTATCATATGTGATGATTACATGGTAGCACACTGGCCAAAACATTGTCTATCGGCATTACGCTGCTAAAAGCTCCGGCTTCACTTGTCATGTTGCTCTCTACTTGTAGAGACACTAATTGTACGGCAGAAACTTATCTCACAAAACCACCCGATTCCAAACAACCAGCACTGTTTGGAGGGCTTCAAATAAATAATGTGAATGTCCAGGTCAGCCTCAGGTTGTGCAAACAATTGAGCCCCCAAGGAGAATTTTGAGTGGTGTCACTTAAACCAACATCGCGTTTGAGAGAATTATACAAGTCTGAGGCGAGACCCTGGAGGAGCACGTCATTCTCTCCACCATGAAGCTCATTTATTATTAACTGCTTTGTGCATCTTTTATTTCATGCTCCGTAATGTATGCAGCCTTGCATTTTAAAATATATTTCACCCAGCTTACTACAGTCTTTGGCCCATACTCACACTCACACTCACCTCACTCAGAGCATTTTTAGAGGTTTGCAGCCCTAAAATGTTATGACTTAATTCGTTGGTTAAAAAAAAAAGTGTGTGCCGCCATAACACAAGTGAAGTGTTCATCAAACATCAAGTATGACATTTCCTAGAAATCCCTGCTGCAATTTAACATTATTTAATGACTTTAATTGTAAGTTGTTCTGTAAAGGAGGCAGTGCACAGAAACATTATACCATTCAACACTTTTTGAGCTGCTGTTGGAGTGTAGATGCACCATGAATCTCTTGATCTGTGAGGCAGCTTGAATATAAAAGCATTCCCCTAGAGTTCAGGATTTCAAGTCTGTGACTTCTCAAAAATCTGGCAAGTGACATTGAGCAGTGTACTTTTTGCTGAGTTCAGAGCTCTAAATAAGGATATAACAAAATTTGAGGGTTTCATTTTTTTGGAATCACATTTTTTGTTTTTCTGAATCTAGTTCTGTTTTTCTGAGCACTAATCTACAGTAGTGAAGCACAGTGAGATCAAATTTACATTAACTTCCATGTTGCTAAAAAAAAGTGTTATTCTGATTGATGTGAGCCTTTATTTATTATTGAAATTTATTTATTTAACATCTTCCAATAAGCAATGCTCCTTGATTCGGTCTGACTTTGCACATCGCATTGAAAAATGTTCCTTTGGCATGGAAGGCGAGGGAAAAGGGGAAAACAGTTTGTCAGGAAGTTAAACAAGAGTGAATATGCTCTGGACTGGGTTTTCATTAAGACTATCTCTATATTTTTGTGCATTGAGCTTTTCTTCTACTCTGATGAGTCTCTCAGTCCCTGCCGCTGAAAAACAGCCCCACAGCATGAGGCAGCTCCAAGCACACTTTACTTTTGGGATGGTACTCTCCAGGTGATGAGAAGAGCTGGTTTCCTTCAAACATGATGCTTGGAATTAAGGTTCATCGGGCCAGATAATCTTGTTTCTCACAATCTGAGGGTCCTTTAAGTGCTTTTTTTGCAAATTCCAAGTGTGTTTTCATGTGTCTTAACTAAGGAGAGGATTGCCACACCGCCACAAAGCCCAGATCGATGGAGTGTTGCAGTGATGTTTGTCCTTCTGTAGATTTCTCCTGTCTCCACATATGATCATGGAGCTCAACTAGAGTGACCATCAGGTTCTTAGTCACCACTCTGACCAAAGCACTTCACCATCAATTGCTCAGTTTGGCCAGGAGGCCAAAGTCCTGGTTGTTTCAAACTTCTTCCATTAAGGGTAACAGAGAATACATGCTTCTGTGAACCCTCAATGCAGCAGAATTTTTTCTCAACTCTTCCCCAGATGTGTGGCTTGATGCAATCGTGTTTCTGAGCTCTATAGCTGTTTTTTTTTTATACCTCAGGGCTTGGTTTTTGCTCTGATATGCATTTACATCCATTAGACCTTTTTTTTTTTTTTTTACATCTGTTTGTGTTTTCTTTTTAATTGTCTTATCAGCCATGACTGTCAATGGTGCCAAAAATAGGTGCATGACGCCCCTGCAATCCAAAAGTTATTGCATAATGCCATTAATAAGCACATTAATGTGACTCTAGAGTTCTAAATCTTGATTTGAACCCATATATCATACTGATTCTCTAACAGGTGGCAGCAGAGCCCATGCTCTCACTGACTGAGCTGTCACTAGGAATTTATTTCTACGCTAAACGCTCTTTTTCCCCTGACTTGGCGGGTCCCTCGGAGCCTCACCAGCTGGGTGTCTCAGGGGAGTGCTGACTCTATTCATCATTTGGTAATTAGCCTGTTAACTCCATTAATGAACTCTCTACCCACAGTGATTGAATTTGGAAGGCTGGGGGTGGGATTTCGGTCTCTTTTTATCTGTCTCTCTTTGCCTTTCTATAAATCTCTCTCATTAAGTTCCTGTTTCACTAATTAAGAAGTCAGAGTGTATTGGTGCATACTTGTGTGCATGATAACTACTTAAGTGCACAGAAAATGAATCATTCACAGGTCACCACTACCTATTTTGAATTGTGACATTAGTATTTTTTTTAATATTGTATTTTTTTGTTTTTATTTTAAATTAAAATGGGTATTCCTTTTGAGATTGGGTAAAGGTTTAACAGAGTTATAAAGTTATTCATTTTATTAAAGATGAACTTTAAGTGAGCATTACATGACTACAAAGTTAATGTGCATGTTAAAATACATTGAAATGAGCATGCACAAATAAATATTCAATATCGGTCTATACTGAGAAGCCAAAAAATCTCTTATATTGACCGATAATCAATATAGTACTGATATATCATGCATCTGTAGTATCTCTCCTTTTGCTTTAAGGGACAGTTCAATGGATGAATGAATAAATGAATAAATTATAAGATTCATAATTAATTTGGAGTGTTGTTTTTTTTAATGATGCCTTGACATTTTTGGATCTTCTAAGTTTATGTTACAGTACCTAGACTTTCAGTAGATGAACAATGGTTTCATTTAAAATAATGAAAAAAAAAATGCATTAAAAATATCTTAATTTGTGTTTAGAAGATAAACCAAAGTTTTGTGGGTTTGGAATGTCATGAGAGTGAGTAAATGATGACAGAATTTTCATTTTGCGTGAACTATCCCTGTAATGTCAATATGCACTTGAGCTGCAAACGTTTTGATTTTAAATTTTGAGTCTTAGACTTTAGACTGATCTATATGAAGTTTATGTGGATTTCTGTTGCCTTATCCTAAATCAAGTATAGATCATACTGCCACAGATAAATAAAAGTGCTACCCAGACTATTTACATGACTATTGGTAAGAGAGTTACTCATTTCCCACACACTCACTTTCATCCGATTGGCGTAATTAATTTGTATCATCCCTCACAGATCTTGCAAGAAGAATACTCATTTAAACAACCTATGGGATGATAGAAATTCCACTGTGAATGAAAAAATGACTGAATCAGTAATGACAATACCTCATTTCATTATTTCACTTTGATGCCAAAGCCAGTACTCTAATTTACGTGGTATGAACTGCATATTTCTTTTATTGAAATATAATTTAGTCCAATTTGCATTCTCATTTGAGCAAAAAGTCCAAACAAATAGCCTCCTCCCAGAGGAGAAAAATGTAAGCATGGGGTAATATGGTGAGGAAGGCCACAATGATGAGAGGAAACAATCAGCAAAGACCCAGCAATCACACATTTAAGCTCATTTTATCCCTCCTCTGGCAGCTCTTGTAATAAGCATTGTTTTGCTTGTGTACCTTGTCAGGGAAGTTAAGTCATCAAACAGTAAATGTGTATTTTTGATACAAATGGGGATGAGAATTTTGTACAATGTGGAGCCGACCGATTTGGACCTGATCTGAACCAGATACTTTGAGACTCAACCTGCTGCTCGGGGTTTAGTGAATCCTGAAGCGAACGAGAGAGAGAAACAGACAAAGGGAATGTGGCTTCTCATTTTGTGGACTACCATTGAGTATGGAGTGGATGGGAAATGGCATCTGAGAGCGATAGAAGGCCAGCTGTCTGGGCCGAGTGATTCAGCTCGCGCTGGCAGATGAACAGGTAACAAAAGATCGCCTCCCGGCACTCGCCGCTCCATCCGCTCTCGCTGGGAAGGAGAGGTGTTTTTCCCTCTGTGGCCTTGCTCTGTAGAACATTTGGCTCACTACAGATGAGACCATTTGTGTAAGTAAAAAGAGAAGTCAAAACAGCCCACTTCTGATGAAAAAGTCCAAACAAATAGCCTCCTCCCAGAGGAGAAAAATGTAAGCATGGGGTAATATGGTGAGGAAGGCCACAATGATGAGAGGAAACAATCAGCAAAGACCCAGCAATCACACATTTAAGCTCATTTTATCCCTCCTCTGGCAGCTCTTGTAATAAGCATTGTTTTGCTTGTGTACCTTGTCAGGGAAGTGAAGTCATCAAACAGTAAATGTGTATTTTTGATACAAATGACTGTTTGAATGGGGATGAGAATTTTGCACAATGTGGAGCCGATCGATTTGGACCTGATCTGAACCAGATACTTTGAGACTCAACCTGCTGCTCGGGGTTTAGTGAATCCTGAAGCGAACGAGAGAGAGAAACAGACAAAGGGAATGTGGCTTCTCATTTTGTGGACTGCCATTGAATATGGAGTGGATGGGAAATGGCATCTGAGAGCGATAGAAGGCCAGCTGTCTGGGCCGAGTGATTCAGTTCGCGCTGGCAGATGAACAGGTAACAGAAGATCGCCTCCCGGCACTCGCCGCTCCATCCGCTCTCGCTGGGAAGGAGAGGTGTTTTTCCCTCTGTGGCCTTGCTCTGTAGAACATTTGGCTCACTACAGATGAGACCATTTGTGTAAGTAAAAAGAGAAGTCAAAACAGCCCACTTCTGATGTAGGCAGGGGAATAGTCCTTTCACATCAACATCCCAGCAGTACTCAAGGCTGCAATGTGATAGCGCAGATGTTACTCCAAGTCAAAGGTTTTAGCCTTTTTTCATGAGTTTGCTATTCAGTCCTCATAGGTTTTTGATTAAAGAGGAATAGAAGTGATTTACAGATGCTGTGATGTAATAAAAATCAAGACGCTAAAGTGCCATTTAACCTCAAATTATCAGATGCATTGACAGGCTTTTAACTGTATATATGGCATTATTAGTCTGTATGAAAACACGCTCATCTGTACAAATAATGGAGGTAATGGAGGTAATCTGCATTCTATGAACATTTGCATTAGTTGGTGTTGGCAAAAATCCAAATGCCTTTGAGGAGTCCTAAAGGGGTCATATCATACATTTATTTATTTATTTATTTCTATTTTTTTATGATTTATTTTTCCTGTTTCTTTTTTTTTTACTTGCCATATTAGTAATTATTATTTGCACACGTGCATTTGACAAAAAAATAAAAAACTTTTCCACAATCTACACTTAAATGTGCTGCATACACTATTTCAATTAGACAATTCTACTGAAAGATCAGTAAATACTGTTTACACTCATAAAAGTTTCTTTGTCCTGGTACAGTATTTGGATCCATAAAGAACCTTTAGCATCCGTAGAACCGTCCAACTGTGCAAAAGGTTTAGTCGACTATAAAAAAGTTCTTCAAAGTGAATAATCTCATAGTTCTTTATGGAAAATGTATGTAAATTAAGGTTTCTTTGGGGAACCTTTACAGAATTTACAGTGTTTCCTTCGTATTACATCATTCAGATTTTTGGAATCCTGAATATGCTTCATTTTGTGCATGATACAAATTATGCTTAATAACCTGACAATGTTTAGAGGTCATGTAAACGCCTTAAACTAGTGGTTCCCGAACCTGTTCCTGGTTTAAGACCCACTACCTTAAATTATTGTCTTTTTATCAGTTAAAAGTCATAAATGCACTCACTTTTGCCTCCAATTTTACCCAATTTTTGCTCTGTGTTTAAACACCTTTAGTAGTGTTCTGCCACAGTATTCAGTCTGCATATAAAAAACAAAAAGAAAAAAAGATTTCAAATCTTATACTGTGAATGTTTTTGTGTGTGATCAAAAATGTTTTAGAATGAGCATATCGGACAGCATTAATGTTCAGATGTTGCAATACTTTTCAACAATGTGAAATCTGATCCTCATGTGGGTCTGAAATGAGTCAGTCTGTCATTATTTAAAAATAAAAAAATAAAAAATTCCTGCAAAGCTTTACAGTCCAGTGGAAACATGCAGACTTATTGATGGTTTGAAATCCCCAAACATGATAAAGTAAAAATAGCAAGTTGGTACATTCCTGTGGTTTGCAAAAGTACTTCTGTATGCTGCTATTATTTTGTAGTAGTTTTGTATATTTATTAGGCTGAAGAGACCCTATTACTAGTAGCAACTCTGCATTTTAACCATTAGTCAAACATTTCATTCCACATTTAGCCTGTATTTGGATAACAGAATTCATTTGCGATCATGCATAATGTAGACCATGCAGCCAGGCTTGTTTGCTAACTGGCTATTATGTTTTCATGTAAAAAGATTTCACTGTGGCGAAAGGTAGAGTAAAAATGTTCCATAGAATGTGTGATCAGTAAGTTATATAAAATAAATGTCTTGTGAAAATGAAATACCACTGAACTCCCTTAGACAGCGGCCTCATCAGTTATTTAAGCACAGAATTATTTAATATCTACTGGTTGTGTGAGATGCTCAGTGTAGGAGCCCATGAGCAATGAAGTGGAGTAAGAGGCATATGTAAGGCCCAAAACAATAAGATGATGATCAACGGATAGTTTGTTTGTTTGTTTGGATTTACTTACTATAATACTCACATAAAATGTCTAACTTAATATCAGTGCTTCAAAATGGTAATTTTTGCCTATTTCTTGCAAAACAGTTAGAATTATTCTCACCAATATTTTTCAGGCACAAAGTAAATAGTTCTGAATGTTCAATAGAATAGCAAACAAGTGGATTTCTTGGAAGTAATACTCAGTTGAAATGCTTTTGAATGAATTGACTCCTGTATCAGACCAGAGAAATGAAAGAAATATAAGTAAAATATTCCTCACCTTGAACTCTTCTTTATGACTTTAGAGGGGAAAAAATAACAGAAAAAATTACTTTTAATTAAAAAAAAGAGACATTTGACACTTTTCCCCAAAACTAATGTGGTTTTGAATACCGTTTGTGTTTCATTCCTGAAATGCATCTCCCAATGTTCTCTTTTGCTCTGATTCATTCAGCCAATCTGTTTCTCTCACAGAGTGCCACTCATTCTGTTGCTGTGACATCCATGAGAGGTTATGTAGTGCTGGGAAAGTGTGGACCGTGGGGATTGACCTGTCACAGATTCGCTTGGTTTAATGTGTGTGATCTTGTTTAGTCCCCTGACTCCCTCCATTGTGAGACGAATCCCAGGGCATCATTGTCCATGAGCTGTCCGACAAGAAAAAGGTTTTATTGCAGCTGGATTTGCTATATATTTATATATCTCCCCTTTTTTGGCAGACATCCCAATCCTTTTTGTCAACAGTAGGATATTGCAGTTCATAGGGGCTTATCCCATCAAAAAGTAGGTATTATATTTCTGAAGTAACAAATACACTGGTTTCAAGGATTTAATCTGAGATTTTTATCTTTGCTTTTAAAGGGTCACTAAGTGTTGAAAGCATTAAACAGAATGTCCTTCGTGACTGACATGAGTAAAGCAACCAAATGATTGCCTTAATGTCAATCTTTCAGGCCGGAGACATTGTGTAAAACCTAATTCTTGCAATTGCCGAGCTCAAAACCCTTCACATTTGAACTTCACCTTGTCAGCACCGGTCAATACAATGTTCGCTGAGTGTAGTGAAGAGGAAGATAGTAATTACTGACTGGAAAGGTCAAGTGCACCCTGCAAGGGTGGAAAGGTGACCTGATATACTGTGACAAATGCTATGAATGAGAAAATGCATGCAATGCATCGAACAAAGAGTATTTTCATTCAAATCAAGCTGGAAAATATTGCTTGGAGTGCCAGTGTTAGATGAAGCAGCCCTATACCTGCTCACCTTGTCAGGAAATGAGAGGCTTTTACTGTATGTGACCACTTGAAAGTTAAATCGCAGGGATACCAAGCCCTTGTTCGTCAGTAAGATTGATTAGGTTGCAGTACACCCGTTTCATACATGTAGATCTTTGCTGTAAACATTTTACGAAAGTGTGAGGCTAAATTGATCTAAGAAGAAAAAAATTAACAAAAGGGAAATTTGACTAGCTACATTTATGATTAATGTCACGTTGCTGAGCTTCTATGCTACTGTACATTAGTGAGCAGTTTCTCAAGTTTTTTTTCCTCATTGCTTTCTCTAGCAACCATATTAAACGTCATCTTTTTAAATCAGTCCTTTCATTATTTTTTTACTTCTGAGTATGAGAAATGAGAATAGACTGAGCAATTTTTTGTTACGTGTTTTTCACATTGTAATTTATTCAAAACATGTTTTTTTTTTGTTACTGGTGTTCTACATAATCAGAATATTGTGGAAAATAATTTCATTATTTTGAAGGACAATTTTTGCAACCTATAATATCTGTCATGCACTTGAAAGACAAAAAAATGTGTAATGTTTGCCACTCACAGTATGATAACTACTTCTCAAACATGAATCTCTACATGAGAAATGCCTGATAATCGCCTGAGATTGACCATGTTTTATTTTATCATGTCATGCAAGTTTAAGTACAGTATGAAGTGGAACCTTATATTACTATAAATTATTTCAGATAAAATCATTGTGAATATAAAATGGCAAAATATTATTTCATTTCAATATAATTGCACCTATGATTTCAACTGTCAACACTCTATTACACTAAATTAATGGTTTCCCTTAATTCAGAACAGACTTCATCTGCATTTCTGTAAGTGAGAATTTTTATCAGGCACCTCAAATAAAATGGGGTTTATGAAATTAAATAAGTGTTGCAATGAAATTTACGACCTTTAAACTGTGTGCGAGCCCAGTTTGATCTAAATGAAGACCTAGGCTAATGGTTCTGGGCAAAGCAGGAGGAACAAATGGAAATGATTAAGATGTCAATGATCTAATTAGGCTGTAGTGTAAACTTACAGCCCCATATTACAAAGCAGAGCTGCCAAATGAATCCATAAAACAATGAAATAATGTTCCTTGTCACTTTTAGCTTGGCCTAAATTGTTTTCTGTTGACTGGCATCAGCTCTTGAACTCTATAGCAAACTTCTAATAGTAATTCTTTGATGTGATGTTTCTTATGTATGGTTTTCGATAGATTCTAAATACTTGGATAATATTTTTTGTTTACTATTCAGAAGAGTATTTAGACTGTAACGCTCATGTTCCTACCATCTTGTTGATGCATGATTTGAAGGGGTTAGACATGGGTGCTGTATTGAAGCTACTGAGAGACCAAAACTTACCAAAAAAAAAAAAACACCAAAACGTACATTGATCACAGTAAACCACCAAGTCAGTTTCCACTTTACTGCTTCTCTGACCATCACAAACAATCTGGGTGATCCATCAATCATCCCTGACCAACTTTGGCTTCTTGATGTGCTGAAAGGGGCCAACCCTTGATAAAGAGAATAATTAATATCTACAAACTGTTACTCATTGTTAACCTGATTCTTGCTTGATCTAGTCAAAAATGAATTAAAAATACTAATAGTATTAGTTTAATTTTAATAATAATAGCTTAATTTTGTCAAATAATTGTTAGGATTGCACTGTCCAGCAATTGTAACTGCTAATAGGTTTAAAAATTAAAATATTTTCGATTGTAAATGTTATGGGGGATTAATAATAGAATGTATATAACACAATTATCCCCTTCAATTTAATTTTATCATTATTATATCAAATCTATGACACTTCTCACTACATCTAAAACAGTGTGTCCACAGAAAATTCATATAAAAATGGAAAAAAAGATTTTTTAATGATGAAAAAGAGCTTGTTTTATCAAAGGCAACACTTAATAAAATCTCATATCAAAGCAAGGTTGTTTTTCAATGACACATGCATGTCAAAGTTGTGTCCCCAATTTGTCAACACCGTCAGGCATTCATTAAAATGTAAAAAAAATGAGGGTATATCAGTGGCAGCTGTCACTCTAAATGACCCCCTTGCCACATTCCACCTCCGCACTACATGAACTTTTCATAAAAAAAAGAGAAAAGTTGGGAGGTTGCATCAAAGCAAAGCTCAGTAGCTTAGTACATACTGTCATAAATGTAGTTTCAACTGTCTGAGTACAAGGTTTTATTTTTTCAATTTTGCACCCTGTTTTGTCCCACTTCTCAAGAATCAGTGATATATATACTGTACATACACACACATGGGAAGTAACTGCTCTGAAAACTGGTTTTCTTTTGCAGCTGGTTTGATTAGGCTTTGTAAAAGACTTTTCTTTCTTCTTGTAGGCGTTTTGCAATAGCAATAACACAATAAGGCTTCGTGAAGGCTGTATCTCTGTGCGTTTAATTGTTTCCACAAGCAAAGGATGTTTAATTGTGATGAATGAGTTCAAAGAAAACTTGGTTTGATAAGAGAAGATTAGACATTACAGAGGTTGGTGAGAGAGCTGGTGTGAATCATTGTCACTGTTGTCCAGTGTGGCGTGATGATAAAGATAAAGACAGGGAGAGGGGTTTGACCCCAGGGGTCCCATTTTTCACTTAAAACCTTTTTTTCTCACGTAAGCCAACCTGTCTTTATATATCAAATGGCTAAATAGGATACAGGTTCATGTGTGGAGAACATGCATGATCGTAGCTCAGAGTGAAAGCGTTTGAGATTTAGTGTTTAGTCTGTATCTTAACCTTCACAGCCAAGCATTATTATTATTCCTTGTGGTTGTAAATGCTGTGTCTTATCGATATGAAGCACTGAAAGATGGAGTGATTAAACTGAACCTCACTGTTCCTTAAAATCCATTGTAAACACAGAAAATGGGGTTGTGTTAGCGTTGAGGTGACCTTTTCGATTAAGAAGGATAAAGAGTGCCAGTTTGGTCAATGCATGTGCCCTGAATCTGAAAAGTGCAGCAAATAGGTGACAAACCATTTTATTCATACAATTTTAATAATTCAGCTATTATAATACCATAGAATAGCAGAACAATTGCCTTAGACCCCAGAATCCACACTGACACCATTATTAACTGCTTTCTGTTTCACTTTCATTAGTATGTATGCCATCTCGCTCACATATGATATCTAATTCATATGTATCATTTATTCATTTATCTGTACATATAATACATACCATTTTTAGCAGTCTCTAAGCATTTACTTATTCAAAAGAAGTACCAACTTAGAGAGTACGTGATTTCGGATGCAGCCAGTCATTTAATCATTTACTCAATCAATTACAGACAATTGCACACAAAAACAGACAAGGTAACTGTCAAAACTGTGTCTAAAATGTAAGTTACTCAATTTGAACTTGTTTATTGAAGAAGTATAAATGAAAAAGAAGAAAGTCATATACACCTGGGATGACTTGAGGGTGAGTAATTCATGGGCTAATTTAAATTTTTGGGTGAACTAACCCTTTAAGCGATTTTAGTCCAGATTTCAGGCTAGATTAATGTTTTGTAATGCACTATTTAATATAATAATTTGACTGAATTATTGTAGCTTAACAAGACAGATTCGTAATGAAGATACTGCTGATTGAAGCCAAAACAGGCATTACATTTTGAATCTTTGTACAACCAGCTCATTTGACTTTGTTTTACTTCTAACCTTCCACTAATATTTGGTGTGTTCTTGGGTGCTGTAGATGAAGTCAGTATGACTGACTGACTGTCTCTGTAGAGGCAAGGCCAGATGGCAGCATCACATAAATTAGTCAAATGAATGGCTTAATTACTAAAGGCAAAAGTGTCTAGCAGAGTCAGAGGCATGAGTTTACTGACAAACATCTACTCAGAGAATTTGTTAATTGTGTGAACTGGGAGTGAATCTTTGACATCTGCAGAATGGATTATATAATTCCTAACCTGCTAATCTTTCACTTTGAATCAGAGTAAAAAATGACCCCCCCATGCATGGAATGTGACATCTGGAGTTTGAATATTATTCATGATTTCATAAAAGCTAAATTTGATGAAGCTTTGAAGTCACATTCATAGAGATTCACCCTTGAATTAACATTAATTTAATTGCGGAGGTTGGCTAAGAAGCACTTCATTAAAGGTGCCTCAGAGGTCTCTATGTTGTCAACTAAGACACTTTCTGGTGTCTCTGATAATGAGGAAAAAAAAATTAAAGTTTAAAAATTAGCATTTCTTGAAACAATGCATGCTGGGTATTTTTCACATAAACAGAATTACCCAATTTATTTGAGTCTTTCAGCACAGTGTTCTTCCCTTTTGTTGAATGCACTGGAATGTTCAAGGATGCATTACTTGTTTAAATATTACACCTTGTCCTCAGAAACCAGTTGCTGCATTTTAAGTAGTTTGTTCTATTAGGTATTTAATTCTTTCACTCAAAACTTGATGGCTTGAAAAAGGAATATCTGTCATATTTTACCTCTTCAGCTGTGTAAAGCAAAGTCCGCCTATTCACTTCAGTCATAATTTTTCCTATATGCCATTTGTTTGTTCTGTAGAGCTTCCTTCACAAGTGTAACATGATTGAACATTATGCTTTTGTGTCTGTTGTCTTCGTTCTCTTGGTGCTTAATGGATTGATACATTGGACCTAGACAAATCAATGACAAAGTGCATAATACGTTGCTCTTTTTTTCATGCATTTCAGTGCATTTCTGTTGCCATGACTGTGAAAGATATATATATAAAATCATTAATGTTTTCATTTCTTTTTTAAATTCAAATCTACGTATAATTTTATAGTTGAAATAAATGCTATGTAGCATGGTTTTTATAGAGGTTCCCAAAAGTGCACCTACACTTTTGTTTCCAAACTACTGTTGCCAAAAAGGGCAAATACTACTACTTGACTGAAAAAAACAATATTAATAATTCCGCTTATTCTTTTATTGATAAAAACTTAACTGGCCAAAGGAAAGTTGATAACATGCCTTTGTGCAGAATAGAGAATTGAAATAACACTGCTAGTCTTACCGAGGACAAACTCACCGGCTGTGTCATAAATCACAACAAAGCCCCCTGATGAAATGACTGATAACTCCTTTAGGAAGCATTTGCAACCCCAATTAAGCTGTTAGCAAACTAATCCTGTCTATCTGTGGGTAATTAAAAGCGGGTTGCATTTGTTTCCAGCTACTTTCATTAACCGTCATTACCTGAATAAAATGAATCGGAAGCCTGTATGAATGCTTTTGAAGGGCTCATTATCCATTGAGCTTGTCTTTATAGACTGAGCAAAAGCTGAAAATTCAAAATCATGAACACCATGTTCAGTTTGATTCTCCCTGATCAAAACATTAGAGTGATATTCAAAATAACTGAGTTAAACAACTGCGAATGTCAACAATATTCTCCACCAATTAGCCAAATGGGAACATTTAGCACATTCAGTTCCTCATTGACATGGAGCGCAGTGGTGTGGTGGCAGGGAAGGAAGGCACACAGTAAGGCAGTGAAATTCTCATGTTGCAAAATACGGTTTGTGCAGTATAAAAACCATTACGCCTATGGAGAGTCCCCATAAACCATAAAAACAAACCTGTGTGTGTGTGTGTGTGTGTGGCCTTGCAGTGAGTCTGACAGCAGTGTGTGATCATGACATTGCTGAGAGCAGGAGGTTTGCATTAAAGACAGCAAACTCCTGCTGTGACAATCTGTATTACTGTTCACTGTGTCTGTTAAAGCACATGTATAATCTAACTGTGCAACTGCATTGCCTTTCTTACACTATTTATATTTATATATATAAGCTTATGGCTTGCTTATAAATGTATAAATAAGTATAAAAAGGAAATGAAGCTTACTTCAAGGTAAAAAAAAAATCTGTTATTTTAATCCTCATTTTTTATAACACAAAGCACAAAAGGAGATATTTATACCGGAATGTTAGAGCTGCTATTTTCCATACAAAGAAAGTAAATGTGTTCATGAAAGATTCTCAAAGCGAAATTTTGAGTAACTTAAATGTCTGTTTGTCACACAAAACTATTATATGGCTGCATAAGACTTGGAATATAGTGCATTACTTTTGTGAAATCTAGCTAACAAAATATATATTGTGTGTTTGAGTGGTCCAGACGCTACACTTTCTTTGTGCTTTTTTTTTTAACCGTTTGTATCTTGACAGCCCATGGTCACCATTCACTTCCATTGTATTGAAAAGCACATCTCTGCATTCTGATAAACTTTTCTTAGATGTTTCAGGAAATAAATAAAGGTATATAGAAAAGCATTGATATGCGAGTATTTATTTTTTCCCTATTTTATTTTCTGGGTGAACTTTTTCTTTACAATACAGTTTTACTAGGTGCATTGGGAGCAATGTATACATCTCACCTCAGAATAACAACAACATCATTAATGGCATATGAGAGAGTTCAGAACTGGCTGCCCCAGAATATTTTTTTCTATTTTGTTGCCCATGGTAACCACATTACTTCATTATTAGACAATATATGGTGGAAATGTGAATTCTCACGGCACAGTGCAGCGGAGGAGGAAAGACTCCTGTTGGATTGGATTTACTTTTTTTTATAAATTATCCTCAAAACCAATTTTAAACAATGAATGTCGGTGTGAAACCTGGAGCCAAGTTATTAATGCATCTATTTTGAAATATAAAGCTCGCCTTCTTGGTTTAAATGTAGGATTGTACAGATTATAATTAATAGCTGACAGCAAAAATATTTGTAATTTATTTCTGAGAAGCTACTTAAGAAACAGCTAATTGGCCTTCTACTAGCATGTCAAATGTCAAAAAGACAAGGTACAAAAACAGCTTTTTACATTAAATAAATATTTCGCCTTATAGCGCTATACTTTTGGCATATAATCATGTTTTCAAAATATTTCATATCTATATAAATGGAAATTTGTGCATGATTCAAAATGGAGACTATTGCATAAATTAATGAATAAACATTTTATTAAAAAAATATTTTATTATTAAATACATTGAATTTATACAAATGCCAAACTACAGAATCAGGTGATCTGCCATATTTTTATTAAATAATGGTAAAGAAGGAGAAGCCCTCTATAATAACAGTTTGAGGGAATTTGTTTCTAAACAATCGAAATGTCCCGGCCTCCGTTTCTGAACACAGATGGCATGGTCCGTATGCCTGGATTTAACTGTGGAATATGTTACATGCATCGATGAAGAAACAGAAGCTGAGATAATTGTACCAAAATGATACACATGCCTCCTTCAAAATGCTGAGTATTTTGGCCATCTGCTGTATTCACGGTGTTACCTGCGACCTCTCAGCCGGCAGGCCGTCCTGAGTCACACTGGGGAAGCACTCAGCTGCTGAGCCAAGGAACAGAGCCGATCATGAATTTATACAACATTGTGTCTAGGGTCAGTTAACAAGCCAAGTAATGGGAGCTGTGTGGGAAGGTGGGTAGTTTCAAATGCTCAAATAATTACCCTAATGTATGAGATATCCATGTCATATCATGCTGATCTGTTTATTTTAAAGGACAGATGAGAAAAACAACCTCAAACATAACTATGCACAGAGAAAAAACTGTCTGTTGCATTTCAGTTCAGGAGTCTGCTCATTATGGCCTTGAAAATGTTCACCTCTGATCTAAAGCTTTTGAAGTGGGGATTTGGGTCAAGAAGTCAAATGGGGCGGTCATTATGAGATTCGAGCAAATAGAAATTTCCGCTTAATGTGGCATTGATAAAGGCAGTGACATCAAAGGCGATGACATATTTCTGAAGGGCGCGACTTTAACCAAATGCAGACGGCCTTTCATTTGGATGGTCTAGTCATTTGAGATTTGTGAGTTGCCAGGAAAATAATTCACACCATCTGCTTTTTGTAGTGCTTTTAACATATTGATGTATGTTACACAGAGGCTAATATTTAAGTACTCGCAAATCGGTACCCAGCCAGCACTAGTCAAACAGCAGAATGGTGTCATTTATCATAGTTTTCATCATATACGTTATGGAAATTTGATGTTTGGTTGTAATGTAACTGACCTCTGAATATAAAATCTGTTATCTTTATCTGATTATCAATTAATTAAAAGTAATGGCGCTATTGACTTGACTACATTTTTTCAGTAGCGTGATGGTAGCTCAGCTGTCAAAATATTGTTGATCTTTCAGTAAAAAGATGGGTTTTTTTTCCAATAAGTAGTATTGCAAAATATTACATTGCTGTTATTTGTGAAATTCTGTGCCCACAGCCAAATTAAACTAATCTGTAACACAACCTGCTCTCCTAAAATGGCTGTCTCTCATATGAAGCATTAGTAAGTCAGATTCATTGAATTGAATCAATTGATTCAGATGTAGTAAATGAACCAGTTCAAAAATGAATCACTGATGACTGGTTTGTATTTTTCTTTTTCTTTATTTTTTTTGTGCCAAATGCTGTTGTTCATGCATTTGGTATACATTTATATGTTTAAATGATAATGCTGTCAGCCTAATTGAGATTTTCACTGTTACTGTTGTTATATTGCTCTGATTTAATTATATACATATTATTATTATATAATGTATAATTTCAGAGTTTTTAGTCATAGGTAAATATGAAATTATTTTTAATGAAATTATACTCTAAATAAGAAACTAAAACTGCTAGTAGGTGGCAGTAAATATCTCAATGAATAATTAATTCATTCATTCATTCATCTGATTCCTTCAAACTCCTGATTCATTCATGAAATGGAAAGGCCTTTATGAAAAGGCCATTGAATCATTGCTTTAATTGATTCGTTTCAAAATGGCGGTGCAACATTGTGTTACAAATTAACAAATTATTTTTCCATAACTAATTATTAAGATTGACACATTAAAGAAACAGCCCTAATATTTATATTTATATATTAATATATTATTAGCTACAGTTATATAGTATTTCCTTCAACACTGCTATTCCAGTGAGCAATATCCACCCAGTGTTTGTTAGATCTAATCTAGTCACCCATTAAATTGAGTCTTTGGCCTGAAAGACATAGAAAAGTGATTCTCAAAAACACAGAATAGCAGGCTGCTCTCATGGTGTTGTCTAGAAAAATGTCAGTGTTGCATTTCAAAAGGGCAGCCATTAATTGTTGGCAAGGACTTCCGCAACCACAAGCTGTATTAATGCATTTGTATCGCAGACGCAGTCTTTAGTCTTGCCAAGCTGATGGACTCTTAGGGTTTCAACAAAAAGACCAGCTCCACTTTCCCCCACGGGAGACTAATCACCATGATTGACCACCCTTGAAGCGTTGTCCTTCGATTGCCACCACTGTTTTGGTCAATCTGTCATCCCTCAGCAGCAGTCACTTGTGAAGCAGTATGTATGAGCATTGGCCACCTCAAGTCTATCGGCGTCTCTGGTGCGTTGCAGAGTGCTGCAAGGAAATCAATCAGCTGTTTCAGTTGTCAGGGGAAATCTGATTCTGTCTGATCAATACCTGACTCTTTCCGATTCTACGCTGGCAACTAAAGCGAGCCATGACATGAAATGAGATTCCAGCATATTTTTTGCTAGCATTGTGATATTCCCCATTGGGATCTAAATACAGCTTTCACTATATACGGCAAACAAAGTCATTCCACTGGGAACTATACAGTATTTACAGTACAGTTTTACTAGTATTTCACATTCAGCATTGATTTTTTTGGTGCTTGCACTGTTTTGTGTAACTTATGCTAAATCTATCTGTTTATTTTCTGTATTAAAGCCAACATGTGTAATTTCCTACTTCCTTCATCAATGATTGGTGAGCTAGTCCTTACAACAAAATAATACCATTGGTTAAAAATGAAAAGGTTTTTGCCCCCTTGCTGTTTTTTAAATTTTTTGCATATTTGTCACACTTAAAAGATTCAGATCATCAAACACATTTTAGTGTTACACAAAGATAATGCAAGTAAATACAAAGTGCAGTTTTTAAATGATGATTTCATTTATTAAAGGGAAAAAGCTGTCCAAACCTACGTGGCCCTACGTGAAAAATGAAATGCCCCCTCCTGTTAAATCATGAAAGAACTGTGATTAACCTCATTATTTTAGAAAGCTGAGTTAAATTTCACTAGCCACACCTAGGCCTGATTGAATCAAGAAATTACTACCAGACCTGTTGAATCAAAAAATAACTTAAAGGGGTCATATGATGCTATTTTAAAGATCATTATTTTGTGTATTTGGTGTAACAGAATATGTTGACATGCTTTAATGTTCAAAAAACACATTATTTTTCAAATACTGTACATTATTGTAGGTCCTCTATGCCCCGCCTCTCTGAAACACGTCGTTTTCAGCAAAGCCCCCTCCTTTGACAAGTGCTGTCTGCTCTGATTGGCCAGCTGAACCAGTGCATTGTGATCGGCCGAACACCACAAACACGCGTCGGAAATGTAACGCCCCTTACCATAATCGCGAGCTTCAAGCTTTCAAATAAAATGCGTTGCACAAATTTGAACATCTGGGTTGTGCTGTTCTGTTGTAAATAAATCTTAACCAATGATTCCTAATTGCATCTACTTCCGGAAGGCCAAATAAAGTGCTTTTGCTTTTATTTTGATTTGAGACTTTAGTCTTTGCAACTTTACGGATCTTCTTTATGAACCGAGAGCTTGTAACACTGCAAAGAGAAAGGAAAACTTGAAATCGCATCATATGACCCCTTTAAATAGAATCTGTCTGACAAAGGGAAGCATGCTTAAAGAGCAACACACCATGCCACGATCTAAATAAATTCAAGAACAGATGAGAAACAAAATAGTTGAGTTATGTAGCAGGACAATGATCCCAAACACACCAGCAAGTCCACCTCTGAATGGCTCAAGAAAAACAAAATTAAGGTTTTGGAGTGGCCAAGTCAAAGTCCAGACTTAAATCCGATTGAGATACTGTGGCATGACCTTAAACCAGGGGTGCCCAAACTCGGTCCTGGAGGGCCGGTGTCCTGCAGAGTTTAGCTCCAACCCTAATCAAACACAGCTGAACCAGCTAATCAAGCTCTTACTAGGAATGCTAGAAACTTCCTGGCAGGTGTGTTGAGGCAATTTGGAGCTAAACTCTGCAGGACACCGGCCCTCCAGGACTGAGTTTGGGCACCCCTGTCTTAAACAGTCCATTCATACTCGAAAACCCTCCAATGTGGCTGAATTAAAACAATTCTGCAAAGAAGAGTGGGCCAAAATTCCTCCACAGCGATGTGAAAGACTCATTGCCAGTTATCGCAAACGCTTGATTGCAGTTGTTGCTGTAAAGGGTGGCACAACCAGTTATTAGATTTCGAGGGCTTTTAGATTACTTTTTCACGTAGGGCCAGGCAGGTTTGGACAGCTTTTTTCCCTTAATAAATGAAATCATTATCTCAAAACTGCATTTTGCATTTTCTTGGGTTATCTTCGTGCAATATTAAGCTTTGTTTGATGATCTGAATCTTTTAATATGACACATGCAAAAAAAAAACAGGAAGATGGCAAAAAGCTTTTCACGGCACTGTATGCAAGAGACTTGATTAAACAACCAATTTACCTAAAACTGCTTCCCTTGTATTTCCAATAAGAGTGTAATCTCAAATTTAAGGAAGCAGAGTGGGTTGTTATGTTGAGTCTTCCAAAGGCAAATTATATCCAACAGTTGCCAATCTCATCTGCACAGCACCTTTCAAAATGCAAACCTTCTCCACATGTCGCTGGCATGCAGAATAGAGATTTAAAATCTGTGTTCCTGTCAACGAAGCTTTTGTGGTTCTTTGCAAATTGGCAAAATATAACATGAATTTGTGGTGTGCATATTAAGATAACATCTCACATTTCCCTCAGAGAGAAAATGCTGTAGTGAAAATGATTATTTGCTCAGAAAACATGGATAATTATCATGCCAGAAGATGCTGTTTATCTATTCGGCATTGTAGACGAATCTAAATACAGTTTGTATGTTCTGATTTAAATATGAAGGCAATTCATTTGAATTTATTTTATTTCATTGTTTATAGTTCTCACAGATTCCAGGATAGGCTTTAAGGCTGTTCAAGGGGAAGCATGGGAATTAATGGCAAGTTGATCCAGCAGGTACATACAATATAAGTTTTTTTCTAAAGTCTGATTCTTCAAATAATGTGCCGTATGTTCCTATTTTTCTTTCCATTTCTCCTTTTAGCTCAATATAGCCTCAGTCCCTGGAATCATAAATTATTGATTGTGTTATTGCGACCATGGAGATCATATCTTTCTCGGCTCTTCAAAAAGTTTAACAGTGTATCTCTAGTATTGAAGGCTGAAAGTGAATAACAGGATTACTTCTGCTCAATAATGTAAAGATTTCTATGTTGGCCATTCACGCAGTATCTCTAGTGCTTTGCTATTGTAGAGGGTTGTCTACATCATCTTAAATAAATCAAATTGGACACAATTAGCAGACTTTTCACAAACACTACAGTATGTGCTTGTGCTTTTGATTTGTTGTGCATAAAGAAGGTTTATCGTCTTTTCTCGCTCATTGTGAATTTAGTGTTCAGGGCATTTCATCATTGAAGATGGTTGTCTTAATGTGCAACAGTGAGGAGGAAAATTGTTAATTTATGCTTTTTGGTTAAGCACTTTATTAAATTATCTTATTGGGGCACACTTAAGTGCTCGATTGAGAGGCCTTGCTAATGAAATGTTATGCACTAAATGTTATATATTGCTTTCTGTACCCGACATTTCTGCTTAAAGGTGTAGTTTACCTAAAATTGAAAAGTCATTCCAAACTTGCATATTCTTTCATAGGAGATTCTAAAGACTATTTTCCATGCTATTATACAATAAATAAGACTGAAGACAAAAGCACCATAAAGATAGAAAAACACCATAAAATTGTCAAGTTGTCCATACTGTATGATGTTAGCTTTGTATGAGAAACAGATTGAAATCTTGCCTTCTAGAGAGATTTTAACCATCAGTGAGTTGAACTCAAGAGCTTGATCAGACAGATTTGTGAACAAATCATTCAGGCTTGTTGTTTTTTTTTTTTTACTGAACCAACCATTTAACTCAAATTAACAATTCAATCACAAATTGGAAAGTGCTGCTTCTTTCTGCAGTCGGATCATTGCGACATGAGAACCAGATCAGTTTAGTTCATGAACAAATCATTCAGAGTAGATTTTTTTAACCTGATTAACTGAAAAAATTTTAATCAAAAATATGATCAGTATGAACTCTCGATTCAGCCTGTTTCTCTCTCAAAGCTAAGCTTCAGAAATCAAAGCACTATTGTGCACGTCTTATGGAACACTTTTTATTTTTATTATTTTTATTTTTTTATAAAGCTTGCTAGTCCTAGTGCTTATTTACTTTCTTTATATTGAAAAGAACTGCCAGGATATTCTTTACACATTCACCTTTGGTGCTCCACAGAAGAATGCCACTTTGAGGTTGAGTAAATAATGACAGAATTTTCTCAGAATGAACAGTTTCTTTAAGCCTATTTTTATTTTTTTTTTACTGCATTTTTGGCCCTGAGGCAGACAGATAAGAAGGATAAGACGCTTAACAGTCTCAATGTTCATTTCAAAGTGAATGCAGTAGATTGCATCTGTCTGAGAATCTCTGAATCAGACTCCCTGAACTAATGCAGCTCTTTTTCATATGATCTTGTTGAATTTCTCCTCATATTATGAGGAATGCTTGTTAACTATGTGACACACAGCTGGATGCTGTCCTAGTTTACTATCATGGTTGTAGTGGCACTGTTCAATTGTTCTTTTGGCTCAGTTTCCACTCAAACCCCCTCGGGAGTAACTGTCCCTTTAGTTGAATCCTCTGCCTGGTTCCAAAGCAGTGAAACAGCTCTCCAATAAGCACACAGGTGTTGGTAATTATCCAGTCACTCGTCTAAATAAGTGAGCACCTGCTGCCGACCACTTAAGGGCCTCTCCTCCACCTGGAATACAATTCCCACAATCCCCCTGGGCATGCTCATTCATGACAGCAAACAGCGTAGAAGAGCCTGCTGCTTGGAACAGAGATGAAAATAGACTTAAAGAGCTCAAACCTTGAACTACGTGTAAACACCATCTCTATCGAGGCTTGGATCTGAGCAATGAAAAGCACTGCAAAGGATTTGTAATTGGGGATATGTGATATACTTCAACATGAATGTTAAATCCATAGGGATTCAAAAAAAAAGTAGAGTTCTATGATGAAGCAGCCAGTTCTAATGTGAATCATACATTGATTTAAACCAAAAATTCAAATTGATTGGTAAAATTGTTGATTATAATTATAGAAATAAGATATTTTAAGTTAACTGCAATTATACAGATATAAATAGAGATATACATAGTTTAAGAGTATCGGACTAGCTGAATTTTGTCATTTGCAGTGCTTCATGGGACTGGGTCGTCACTTCAGACCCCTTTTGGTGTGCTTTGTATTCCAAGATTTTCTGCAGAATCAAGGGTAGTGTAGTTCTTCAATAGGAATTATGTTGGTAAACACAATTTTCCACTAATTATTTTAAATAACTCTGACTGAGGGTATTAACAGACTCATATGCCTTTGTTTAACAAACCCTGGAGCTCACAGTGGGCTTGTCTTTAGTTTTTTTTTAATAATATCATTATATTTTTTATTATTTATATATAAGTTATAATTATTATAAAACAAATTCATAAAATAAATTCAAGATTTTTTGTGCCCCTTTAAAATACCTTGTTTTAGCCAAATTCTAATGCATCATTTCACATATCCTTCATTGGGAACACGTTTGTAACAAGCTGCAAAAAATAAATCCAAGATTCTAAATGACAGAATTGTATTTTTTTTTAAGATACCTTATTTTAGCCAAATGTATCCTTCACTGAGAATGTACATGCAATTGCATTATTTATATACTATTATAGTAGTTAATGTTTTGATGTTTACATATTTATTTTTCATTTTCATTTTTGTTAAAGCTGTAACAATTTTTGTGCTTTAATTTTCTTTATTAGCTTTTGTTTTTAATATTTATATTTATATTTATATTTAAATTTATATTTAGACATTTTAGTACTTAAGCCTTTTTTAGTTCTTTTACATGCATTTTGTCCCCAGCTTTTTTTAAAAGACAAAAAACGTGACAATAAGAAAAGTGTTTCTGACTTTCAAACCTCACCTACGTCCTTGCCAAAGCGAGAGGAGAGATGTGTTATTTCTTGAGTGTCATGTTTTTGTAAGGCCTAGATCAACCTTTACCACTACGGGCACCGATATGAATCAGATGTACTTCAAAGCTTGGAATAGGTTTCCTTTGTTGTCCGTCTGAGCTTCTCATAAAGTGTAAATAAGGTCAACCGAGAGACAGAGGAGTGAGAAAAGGGATTCATCTGATGTGGTAGACACCATGTGTTCTTCTGTGTGAATGTGTGTGAGAGAGAGAGAGAGACAGACTCAATCAATGATATGTCTAGAAACGGAAAGCTCTAGATCTGTCTTTCCTCAGCTTCCCGCGCTATTCCCTCTCACCTTTTGGCAACATACGTTGCCAGTATCGAGTGAAGAGTACCAGTGTTGCATCACTGGTCAATTTTAACAGTGTCTTTGTCCGCTAAGATTGGCATGTCCAGAAATATACCAAACAAGAGTGAGCGAGAGCTAATATGAAGACTTGAGAGCCTTGTTGTCTTGCTATCTGTTTTTAGCCTTCCATTCCCTTTAGTCGATCTCATCCTCTTCAGATTTAGTTGTGCTTTTTGATAGTAATTAGAACTGTACAGAAAGGAAGTCCATTTGTCAACCCAGAAGTCTAATTGACCAGTGGTTTCCCTCAAAAATTTCCAATAATGCATTTAGATTTATAAAAAGAACGGTCTGTGGTGAACATTTGTTCCACAACATAAATTACACATATAGTCAAAAAAACGTAAACTTTGTCATTAGTTAATGGTTTGATCCAGACTCGATGAGTCAGTGAACTCAGAGCCATTAATGAGTTCACAAATGACTCCCTCACTGACTCATTTTTCAGGTATGTTCAAATGGGAAAGAATGGAGAACCGTTACTGTGATATACAGAAGTATTACAGTAATATTTACAGTAACATGTTTGAACCATAATCAAGCCATTTTTATCTCACGTTTGCTTTTGTTAACATTATCAACTGGGTTTAGGGTATGGTTTAGTGTAGGATAGTGTACCATTAACATTTTAGCATTATTCTTTTATTTAGTTTCAGAATTGCCATGTTCAACAATCACGATAATAAAACGTTGCCAGATTCACGCTCACCTGTTTCAGATAAAACTGAATGCTCTTTTAGGACCACTCATTAGACATTTCACTTTGAAAGTGTCGCCGGATGTGCAAGAAGCAACGTAAAATCATTTTGCCGAGTTTGTCACCACAGACATGTTTTTCACACTGATAATTATATACCACAAATGCATTTAGGATCTTTATAGTGACAGCATCAAATTGGCCGGATTGCAAGCCAAACTAATCTATATATAGCTTATATACCCACATTTGCTTTGAATTCACATGGTGTTCAAAACCACCAATTTTGCACTGTTTAATGTTCCCATTCATTGTTCTACAATTAGTTTGTTGCGTGATTCAGGGGGTGAGCATGTTAATCTTTTCATTTATACTCAATAGACAACATAGTTTACTGTAATTTAACTCATTCTCCTTTCACTCTCAATTGCTCTAATTCAGCCTCATATAATCTCTGCTTGGAGTCTCCTCCCTCATGGTGTGGGGCCTTCTTGAAGACTGAGGCTTTGCACATCAAATTCATTAGGTCTGATTGGTTCGTTAGAAGCCAAGCCAGCTCTCTAATGACCAGTTTAATGAATATTCAAACACTCTTTCTGGCTCTCCGTCCAGTTCTGGCTGTTACACCCTCATTGCTGAGAATGAAAGGACAAAGCCAAGCCTCATGCTTGTGAACTGCCTCAATAAACTCTGCAGTAAGAGTTTTGTCTTATCTCTTAACCTTTAAAAAAATAGTTCACACAAAAATGTTAATTCTGTCATAATTTCTCACCCTCATGTCATTCCAAACCAGTAGGACTTACTTTGTTCTTTATCCA
Source organism: Sinocyclocheilus grahami (assembly GCF_001515645.1). NCBI lineage: Eukaryota > Metazoa > Chordata > Actinopteri > Cypriniformes > Cyprinidae > Sinocyclocheilus > Sinocyclocheilus grahami. Next base: position 541,396 of record NW_015505328.1, on the reverse strand, counting down.
TTCTTGCATTTTCCAAACTGTGTGTCCTGTGGTCTCAGGGATGCTGGAGATATCCCAACATCTCAAGCTGGAAAGGGGAGCCTGCTTTCTTCTATAAAACACAAAAAGAAAAGCTGAATGATATGTTTGTTGCTCTCTTTTTATACCAATACAGTAAATGGGTACTAGAAAACCCATTTTAACCCATTGCAAAAGCTTTGTGCGAGGCACAGACTAAAATGCATGTCGTAACAACTTTGTTCTGTTTCTTACACAGAAGATTTAGGAAAAAAGTGCACCCTTTAGGGAAAAAAGTAGTGCAAGTCATATGGATTACTTTTATACTACTTATAAGGTGTTTTATTTTCATTGTTGGAGTTTGATAGCTCCTCATTCACTTTCATCGTATAGAAAATCATAGATGTTTGAGAAGACATCAGGGTGAGTAAATGGGTGAATTGTTTTTTATCTAACAAGCATGGCTTTTTGTTGTTTCTTACCTTGTGTTAACCAGCGTAGAGGGACAATAACAATGTCTCAGCTGTACTGAGAGTTTGGAAGGATTTAAACACGCTGAACAATAGCCAAGTCTTCTTGGTAACAATGGCGAAAACTGGAATAATAGCAAACAAATAAAAAGGCAGCAAGGAACCGTGGGTGCACAAGAACGTGATCTGCTGGGACCAATTTTACTAGTAACAATAGGAACCTAAAGCATATAAACAACGACTGTTCCAAGGCTCTAAGACCTCTGAGTAGCTGCCCAGAGAAATTTCAGTGTTGACACATAAAGACAGTACCCATACTTCATTTGCGAGAGTGCATGTATTAAACATTTAAAAGTTGTACGATTTTTTTTTCATGTTTTTGAATGACGTCTGTTATGCTCACCAAGGCTGTAGTTTTTTTTTTTTAAATAACTGTTTTCTATTTTAACATTTTAAAATGTAATTTATTCCTGTGATGGCAAAGCTGAATTTTCAGCAGCCATTACTCCAGTCTTCAGTATCACATGATCCTTTAGAAATCATTCTAATGTGCTGATGTATTATCATTATTGAAAACAGTTGTGCTGCTTAATATTTGTGTGGGAGTCATGATATATTTTTTTCAGGATTCTTTGCTTATTAGAAAGTTCAAAATAACATAATTTATTTGAAATAGAAATGTTTGTAGCAATGTAGAAGTCTTTACTGTCACTTATGATCATATTAATGCATTGTTGTTCAATTAAAGTATTACATTCTAGGAAAAAAGTATTGACCCCAAAATTTTGAACATTAGTGAGCAGTATACAGTATATGTTTTGAGTATGTTCTAAGTGTTTTGTAAGAAGGTGTTTAATTTCATTCAAACAGTGTATTTACATGGATTTAGTTGGAGTTCGTCTATGTATATTTGGACAGAAAATGAAGACTATAACTTGATTATGCAAAAACACTTAAGCTCGATTATAAGCATGTAAACATGCTGATTGTGACACACTGGGTACTGTGCATCATTCAGGTTAAAACGTTTCCCTGATACATGCAAAATGCAGTGTGTTTGAATGAAAAGCAAATGGAAATGTAAAAAAAAATTAAATCCTAGCAGAGCGCTGCACCATAGGTTAATGTGGTAATATCGCTTAACCCCAGTAAACTGTTACATTTAATGTTTGGGCTGCGTGTCACACTGTTAAAGAATACTAGCATTAACTCTGTCTGCTGTAATGCAGTCCATTGACTTTGATGAATCATTTTAATATCGGTTTAATACCCATTCTTGCAGAATCAAAGCATAGGCACTGAACAAATGCATGTTGAAAGTCACTGTGTAATTATGATTGATTCCATATGACATTTGAATCCTTTAGCGGAAACACTGTTTAGTCACATCAATAGGTCAATGGCTAGTTGAAGAAAGACACGGTCGGTCCAAATGAAAAGCTTCTTAGAGACCAAAACATCCCTAAACCGGTTTGCAAAGCCTCCATAATTCCTCTCTGTGCAATGAAACAATGACTCGGACTGTTAGAGACACAATAGGATGTGGATCTTGTACGGCCCAGTTCCACCATTTGCAAAGGGACTTCAGTCATTCATCAAAAGTTTCCCGTCTCTGCAGACGTCACAGACAAGGAATATACGGTTCAGGGCTCACCGAAATGCATTTTCTGCGAGAAATTCAGCAGCGTTGCATTACTTGACATTCATCAAAGATTAATACAACTGCGGTGGCTTTGTTTGCGATATCAGGGACTGCATTCGTGCACTCATTTAACTTTGCGATGTGCTTCTGTTTACTGTGGGGCTGTGATGACCTCGTCTACTGAGTTGCGCATACTGTCGTATTCTCAGATGCCGATATGCCTCTAAATTTCCTTTCTCACGCAGGGTCAGTCAAGGTCTCGGGAGCAGTGAGACTTGTCGTATCAGCCAAGCTTTATAAATAAAGAAAAAATGGGCCCCGAGGATAAAAGATAAAACAAACTCTTTGATGAAAAATGATTTCTCATCTGGTGGCTGTAATGTGAAATACTGAACACTCCGTTTGTTTTATTTAAAAGGGGGGCCCAGATGCAGAAGCGGCTGAATCAGAATGTACCTCCTGATCAGAGAGCAATTTCCTTGAATGCTGGCCCTCACCTCTAAACTGAAAATTTTGTACACCTACAAGCTCGATGTGTATTGCGAGAGCTACTGTAGACTCTGCTGGAGATAGCCTTTCCTTCCACTCCAGATATAATTATTCCATCAATTTGACAAGCCCAAAGGGTCTGGGGTATATTTAGGTTTCTTTCTGATTGCTGAGCCACTGGTTTTCTCACTAGCACATGGGTAATTAAGGGGCAATTTTCTTTAATTGACATATTCAAATTAATTATGGATTGGGAACATATAATAACTTCTGGCTGGCGATGCAAAGTGGACAGCATCAATTATTTTTTCTTTTTTTACAGAGTCATTATGAATTGTAATATGCAAGAAGATATGCAAAAATGCTGTTTAACTACAATCAAGTACTTATGTAATATTAAATTATCTAAAAATATATATAATTAAATAAATACATTTATTTATTTATTAAAAATAATAGTTTTTTTTAATTGTGTGAACACGCACATCTATCTATACTGCAAAAATGCTGTTTAATGACAGCCAATTAAATATTCTATATTTATTAAACATAATAAAATTGTGTATACATCTATCTATCCATCTAACCATCTATCCATCCATCCATCAATCCATCAATCCATCCTATATATTGACAAATGGTCTGTTTTCAATATACAGATTACTAATCAAACACACATGATCTCCACACACTAACATTAGAAAGTAGGAAAAGCTTGTCTGATAATATTATGCATGGCAACAGTTGCTAAAGAGAAGGTTTGGTAAACAGTATTTTAAGTCAGGGCTCAGGGAGGGTCAATTTCAGTTTTATTCTGTCAAATTCAGACAATTCTTTCCTCTTCTCCTGTCTGTCACGTCTGGCTTTTGATGCCGTTGTCTCTCCTAACAGCGGCGGATCTATGGCTTTTGCCACAGGAGGGTGAGGAAGAATTGATGGGTGTGATGTTAAAGCCCTGACACTTTTAGGCATTCAACAAGACATTAGTCAGGCAGTGAACTCACCCCAGACTGCCATCATTACTTCTTCTTAGAGCCCTTTTCTATGGAGTGGAGGGGGAGACGATCTAGAAACAGTGCTCTGCCTCAGCAGATCTTACAGTGCCACACATCATTGTCAACTACTGCTAGCAGCCTACAAATCTGTGAGTTTCTAAACATGGAATACAAAAGCATTTAGTGTATTTAGTGAATGATGAATGACACCCTCTTTTGTCCTCATGCTCTTTCCTTTTATCTCGCGTCTTCCCTTTCTGTGTGTTTTATCTTGATAGTGAACATTAGGACAACACTAGAAGAATGTCATTTCATTTATGGTGAATCAATAACTTAATTCATATGCCTTGCATGCAGGCTTTATGATTCAATCTAAAATATTGTGCTTGCAGTTCAAGCCATTATACACAGAGTCTTGTTGGACAACCTAATGGTAAAGTTAAATCAGCTTTTTCCCAGTGAGTGACCACATGCTTACTAATGGCCAGTAATTTAACTTTCTTTTTCTTTCTTTCTTTCTTTCTTTCTTTCTTTCTTTCTTTCTTTCTTTCTTTCTTTCTTTCTCTTTTCATGTTTAAACACATTACAAAATTTACATATATATATATATATACTGTATATATATACAATTTTTTTTAAATTGTTTCTACACTATTTTCTTTTTTTTGTTTAAAGTAAAAAATTCCTTAAACTGAATTCACACTGTCACAGCTGAATTAGTCAAACAAATGAACAAATAAATAAAAAAATAAAAAATACGAATTTCACTATGAAATAACTATGAACTATATTATTAAATAATACTATGAAATTGTATACTTTGAAATTTCCATTATCCAAACCTCATGTACTCTTTTATTTTTACATTTTACTAGATTTGCATTTACTAGATTTACTTGATCATTTTAAATAATACGTAAATAAATAAATATATTAAATAAAATATACTAATAAAAATTAAATAGAATATTAAGCAACAATGGAAAAATAAACTACATAATAACTATGTAAAACAATTTAGATGAATGATTACATTTATAATGTTTACTTGAAATAAAAAATGTTGCATCTAGCTGACATAAAAAAAATAAATAAAAATTGAATAAAGCAGAAAAAAATGAAAATGACAGAAAATAATCCCCACAATGCAATCCAGGGGCTACAATCTAGAGTAGGTTCCATTCACACTGAAGTCACATTTGTCATTTCATTGAAATACTGGGCTAACTGCAAAAAAAGACTGTGAATTTATACTTTGAAAGGTTGCCATGTTCAGCCTCCATCTACTGCTAATGAATCTGAATGGCAGGTGTGACAGAGCTGATGCCCGCCATCATGCACGTGTCCCCCAGATATGATGGATAAGAGCCTGAAGGGCCTGAAGCTCAACAGTGCTTCAGACGGGTGCGCTCATTGCTCTCATCCAGCAGTAAATCCCAAGAGCTGAGTGGGGGGCCACAGGGAGTGACGACATACAATAAATAACAAGCTGAGAAACACTCTAACACCTCGAAGACGAGCTGTGCTCGTGACTTAATGAAGTGTGCAAATTAGGTCACTTTTCTAGTCATAAGAATAACCCATCTTGAGCCTCAGGGCTGGATTGATGCATTGCATCTCCTCAAATGACCATGAGCCTTTTTAAGCAGATGTTTCTGTATCTCAATGCCCTTGGAACTTGTTTTGCTCTGGTGTGATGCTTTGAGAGCAAGCAATGCACAGAAAAAAGTAAGGGTAATACTTTGAAGACTGGCATTGACTGATCTTCTACTTTTATTTCTTATCGGTGTCTTTTGATAACCATGCAAAAGGAAACACTTGGGTAGGGCCGGATTTACACATAGGCATTCTACGCACGTGCCTATGCTCGCTCATCCAGTGGGGCCCAAGCACAATGAAGAGATATATAATATTTTTGTTATATGGGATATCTACAACAGTTAAAGAACCAAAACCCCAGAAGACATTGAGCAAATAAATATAACAAACAATAGGGTAAAAATGACAAACTATTTCCATGTCTTCATCCTTTTTTATGTACGGAAATCACGCTTTTCTCCTCTCACAGACACGCACACACAGTACAGACACGCACTCGCGCACACACGCGGAGATGCAGACAGAAACTTGTTGTCAGAGCTGCGGCTGCCCAGCGAATTTATCAATAAAATAGTTTCGCAGCTGAAAAGCTATACATGACATTTCTCAGTAGCGATGTTCTTGAAGCAGTTCAACTTAAAGATTCGCTATTAGTAGACGCTGCTGCTGAACACTGCTGAGAGACGCACATACGCAAGTATTTACACACATTTAATCTCTCTCTCCCTCTCTCTCTTTCGCTCTCTCTCTCTCTAATAACTGCTTTAGCCTGCATATCAATGGCTCAAGCCTCTGTTATCAGCTCTAAAATGACGTCTTGGAATTTGCAAAGGAAGGTTTGGGATGAGCTGCGTAAAAAATTAGCTAGTTCAACACACACGAGATTTCAGGACAGAAACATGTCAAATGTCTTGAAACAAATCATCTGAACAATTGATGTGTGATTGTGTCTCCAGGCCGTTAAAATTAATAGAGAAATAATGCACTCCCGAAGTGGTTATGTGGCCACGTCGCCGCGCCTATTAATGGAATGGTCTTTCTCAGTTCTCAAACAAATTAAGAACGCAAGCGCTTATTGCGACAGAAATCACTGTAACGGTTTCCACCGATTAAGAAATATTTTTGTTTGCTTGGGTGGAATATTAGGCCTATTATATTAATAGGGAAGGGGGGCCCAAAAATTTGTTTTGCCTATGTCACAAAAAGAGGTAAATCCGGCCCTGCACTTGGGTAAGTATGCATTTTTTGAGTTATGGCTGAACTTATGTCTTGTGAACTTTTGATATTAAATTAATAAAAATTCTCAGTTTCAGTGTTGACATATTTGCTACATTTTGCCTTTTTAGAGTAGTGACAGTCCCTATTTGCATTTTATTTTATTTTATTGTATTATTTGTAGTCAAAGTCGTCATACTCCACCACCCTCTGCTTTAAACAGGCAGTTTTTGGTACTTTTTCTTTGAAACTTCTCTGTAAACACCCTCTGCTATGATTGGCTCACCTCTTTGCATGTAAAATAGAAACAATGCTTGTGGGTTGTAGGTTCTTTTTTATTTAATTTTTTTTGTCAGGTCCAGTAAAGTTGGTGTAGCCCTATTCTTCACTAACAGCCTCTTTGCAGGTTCACAAAACAATATGTGCTGAAATGTGCTGCACAAACTGTTAAAGGCTGGACTGAAATTATCAGAGTACTTGTTAAAAATCAACATCGACTCTGAGCCAGAAACAACACAGCATTTGGCCAACTTCTAGTTAACTGGAGTAATAACATCTTATTTTTGGTGTTTTGTAATTATAGAATCTGTTGTACTTCTTTGCACCACACTGGCCCACGTTGCTGGACACTGAATAGGTGTCATTGTCATATGTTATGTATTCATCTGTCTGAAAACAGAAATCCAATTATTTTGGATTGAGTCTTCCAGCTTCATTTCAACAGATGGTCTTTTTGGACTAGAGAGGATGTTTTCAGTTTTGAAACTTACATAGCCTATGTTTCTATAGTACATCAAGCTATTTTATTTCAACCAGAATTTGTTATTTTTAAAAGGCCCTTTTTCTTTTATATATCCTACAACCTGATATATCCTACAACCTGAAGATGAAGGTTTGTCAAGCAATGTTTGTAAGTTTGATCCAAGAAGAGTTGCACTGAATCTCAATTGTGTCCTTAGTCTAGTGCTCTAGGGAGAGCAATTAGTATACGCTAAGTGACTTTGGATTAAAATTTTTGGCTAAATGGCATGTAACTAATCATATAGTGCTTCCAATATCGCCAAGGCTAATACATACCGTTTCTTTTATATATCCTACAACCTGATATATCCTACAACCTGAAGATGAAGGTTTGTCAAGCAATGTTTGTAAGTTTGATCCAAGAAGAGTTGCACTGAATCTCAATTGTGTCCTTAGTCTAGTGCTCTAGGGAGAGCAATTAGTATACGCTAAATGGCATGTAACTAATCATATAGTGCTTCCAATATCGCCAAGGCTAATACATACCACTCTTATTTACAGTTCAAACATACTGGTATCTAAAAACTGGCAAACAACACACATTAAAACGGTTTATGAGTTCTAACTGAATTAGGGTGACCATACGTCCTCTTTTCCCCGAACATGTCCTCTTTTTGGACCTACAAAAATGCGTCCGGCCGGGATTTCTTAATTGCCCAAAATGTCCGGGATTCGGCTGTTTTCTTAAAGGGGTCATTTTATGCTACTAAAAAGAACATTATTTTGTGTATTTGGTGTAATGAAATGTGTTTATGCGGTTTGAGGTTCAAAAAACACATTATTTTCCACATACTGTACATTGTTGTTTCTCCTCTATGCCCCGCCTTTCTGAAACGAGTCGATTTTTACGAAGCTCATCGGTCTGAAAAAGCGAGGTGTGCTGTGATTGGCCAGCTATCCAGAGCGTTGTGATTTGCCGAATACCTCAAGCGTGTGACGGAAATGGTACGCCCCTCACCACATTGTGATGATGCCCTGTCAGGCCGGAGCGATGATTCAAAAACATGAAAACCCATTATAAACGAGGCATTCGTTGCATCCAGTGGGGACATAATTATGGATTATAATGACTTGTACTGTCTTTTTACGCGTTGCGTTGCATCGTGCCACGTAAACATAAAACCATGTCGCATTTGTGATCGGAGAAGCTACAAAGTGAGCAGAGGCCGGGGGATAAAGTGAGGAACGGCCGGCGGGCTGAGTTAGCAGAGGCGGCGGATTCGACGAAGGAGTGTCCGACAGGCTTGCGGCAACCACATGTGACGACCCCGGGCTGGACTCCGCTTCGTCCACGGTGAAAGCCGATCCGGCGATCCACAGCGCAAAGTTGTAGTATTTCCTCAGCAACCAGCACGGATCAGCTCCAGGCATGACAAAGCAGATATTGTCCTCTTTTGGAAGGCCAAACAAAGTAGTTTCGCTGTGAATCACACAGCGCATTCACAACATGGCGGCAGCAACAATACTACAGCCAGAATAAAAGTTACGCCTTCTTTCTTTGCGTGAACATTTGGGCGGCGTTATGCAAATCTTCCCACATAGTGATGTAGATATGTGGGGGCATGTTAGAACGAGCCGTTTTAGGTAGGTGTGGCTGACTCTTAACTTTTATAAAGAAAATATTTTTGGATTTGAGACTTTAGTTTTTGCAACTTTACAGATCTTTTTATGCACCAAGAGCTTGTGACACTCCAAAGAGAAAGGAAAAATTTAATTCACATCATATGACCCCTTTAATCCCGCTCCCGCTGAATTTCTGACCATTGCGCGTGCTCCCGCAACATGAATGAACGTTTGCGCTGTTTACTTTCACTTTCGATATCGCAATCACACGCACTCTGTGTAAAGGGAGAACATCTTACAAGATCAGATATTTGTCAATGAGCTCAGGATCTGTTGAGCAGCAATTACTCAAGCATGGTCTTGTCAGACATCTCTCCGTATTCTCGACCTGTGTTCACTTAAATCTGACTCCTGCAGCTCTTGTTGGATGTAGGGTTGCCAAGTGCGTGTATTTTCCACAGAAGATATTTGTCAATGAGCTCAGGATCTGTTGAGCAGCAATTACTCGAGCATGGTCTTGTCAGACATCTCTCCGTATTCTCGACCTGTGTTCACTTAAATCTGACTCCTGCAGCTCTTGTTGGATGTAGGGTTGCCAAGTGCGTGTATTTTCCACAGAATTGGGCTACTTTTAAACTGTTGCCATGGCTTGATTTTCCCCCGTGGGTTAAAGGTTTGAAATATTGCATAAATTACATTTGACTGAAATGCTTGTATTGAAACATTTTGCATTCTACCTATGATAAAACTTGCATGGACTTCTACATTAACTGTTCCCTCCTGGTGGAAAGACCTGCCCAACTCTATCCAAGCAGCTGAGTCCTTAATATTTTCAAGAAACACATCTCTTTCATCTTCATTTGACCGTCTAACTCTAGCACTCTATATTCTAATGCTACTTCTAATTTGATCTCCTTGTTGTTGTTTTTTTATTTAAAAACTTGACCCTCTAACATTTGCATTCTCTATTCTGTTTCTATTCTAACTACTTTTTTTGTTTATAAAGAAAGAAGAGCCTCTAACACTAGCATTCTCTGTTCTTTCTCTATTCTTTCTAATTATTTTATTTTTATTTATTATAGATAATGACCTTCTAACTAGGGCTGCACGATATTTAACGGCGTATCTTGTCAGTAAAGCCGGTTCTATAATCAGCGGTAAATCTCCATCACGTGCGTGCTTTCACATTGAGCAGCATTAACTACACAGAGC
>NW_015505328.1:507908-530772 GCF_001515645.1 Sinocyclocheilus grahami | reverse complement strand
GAATATGAACGTGGTTTTGCGCAGCTCGTCAGTGAACAACTGCTCTGTGTAGTTAATGCTGCTCAATGTGAAAGCAGGTGATGGAGATTTACATACAGAACCGGCTTTACTGATAAGATGCGCGTTAAACATGGCATGCGATTTATCGTGCAGAGAAATTACCGCCCACGAACTCTGCCCCCTACTGTCCTCTTTTTGGAAAACTAAAATATGGTCACCCTAAACTGAATGCCTTTAGAGTCCAGAGATATCATTCCCCAAATGTCCAGTCGCACTGAGCCAATCTGGTATTTAAGGGACTTTAACTGGATTTTAATTTACTTATTTTGTTGGAGGAAGGAGGGAGAAGAAGGTTAGTCTCTTGTACTCAAAGCAGAGGAGAAATGTGGATTTGATGAGGTGCAGTCATGATTCATTCTCTGGTGGATTTTCCACCATCTCCCTCTCTATCCTGATCCTGTCACTGAGAGACTGCGATGAGTAAAGGTTATATGCTTATGCCTATGACTATATGATTTATTGCCCTTTCCTTTGTTCAGAGGGGTGTGGATCTGCAGGACTAATGAGGATGGAATTCCACTATCTAATTAGTTCTTGAGAGCATGTAGTGGCTAAAAAAATTGGATGAATGACTTTGTGGAATATTTCTTTAACTCATTGCGGCTATTCATAATGCTCAGGCTCTCTTCTTTATTTAAAAGAGCGTATAAGATAACTTAGAACACATTATTATATGATAATAATAATAATTTATACAGTATCAGCATATATTAAATCAATAAATATTATACAAATAAATGTATCTATAATAATATCTTAACTTATAGAACTAAACATATCTATAAATAAGCATTGCAACAGTGCCTGTCTATCTCTCTCTCTATCTATTCAAATGTGCTGCGTCAGAGACTTCAGCACCTTGGACAGTTTTATTGTTATGTATGGCAAAAGGTGGTAATTTCTATCTTCATTCTTAATTTTTTGACATTATGTGCTAAATATTGGTCTTAGGTTCCAAATTGTTGAGAATGACTTGTTAATGACTAAAAAGTGGTGAAAAACGAGTACTAGTTATGACTGAAGTGTCGGTTTGGGTGATGGTGAGATGCATGTTTGAGGTAAATGAAATCCCTTGAAACTCCAAAGTGTGTGTGTGTGTGTGTGTGTGTGAGAGAGAGAGAGAGAGAGAGAGAGAGAGAGAGAGGGGGTGTGTGTGTTGTGTTTCAGGCACGTGGGAATGTGAGGGGGTTGGTGGACAGAGAGGGAATGCCAGGTGTCTGCATACTTCTGAGGATGAAATTTGACTGGGTGTTTAGCCTGTAGATGGCAGGAGTGTCCTACTACAGTGCAATCACCCCGTCTTAGATCTCACTTTCACTGCCAAACTTCTAATAAAGATGCCTTTCGTAGGAAATAATTATAATATTAATGCTAGACGGGTAAAGTAAGTAAGATTACATTGGCCTCAAGATTCTCAAGTAAATAGTTATTTACATGAGGACTCTAAAATTCAGTAAAATCAAATTGTTAATACCAGCATGTTGGACTGAATTAAACATGGAATAGTTTTTAAATTATGATAGAATAGTTTCTATTATATTACGTCTACTGTTACTTGTTTATATGTGCGTGGCCAATGGATTGTTTGTGCCTTTATGAAAATAAATTAATATATTCAAAAGATGTTGCATTAAAAACCCCAAAGGTCAATAATAAGTCATGCCAGTGAAGCATTTGCAGGTGTATGCTCTATTTCAAAATGAGATATGAGATAAAATAAATTCATTATTTTAGCAATGATGAAACAGTGAGATCACACAGTTAATCCACTGAATAGCAGTGAATAGGAGTTGGTGAGCGAGATCACAGCGCAGAGAGTTTGGCCCCTTTTGGCGAGATGGTTGAGTCCTAGTCAAGGTTGCTGTGGGATCCCAGCATCACCGTTCACTCCGAGCCACACCGCGATCCGCTCCGCTTCTGGCTGAGGGAAAGAACAACTACCTTCATGTGAATATGAACATAGATGACACAGAGGGGCACACCGTCAGATCAACGGGATTCCTGTCCGTTTTCAAGAGAGGATGTATTAGATGTGGTCCGGTGGACTCCCAAGCAAAGAAAATGGGGATTAAAACTGGAGTTACATTTTGGAATCTGATATTTTTTATGATGGTCACATGCGTGCGAGGTAAGTCATCAGTCTCGAGGAGTTATTCGGAGGTTTTGCATCAGTGTATATGGATGGGAACGAGCTTGGAGTGGATGTAGGGAGAGGAGAGCCAACCGTGCAGCAAATGCTTGAGAATAGAAGCGCATTTACTCAATGCAGGCATTGAGCGAGGACTCAATAAATATTCTTGCAGTATGCTCGAGCGGATACGTGAGTTGCTTGTGGTCATTAAGTGATGGATCACAAAGTAATATAAGGGCGTTGAGAGATTTTATCCGAGCTGTTTTACATATTAACAGCACGCAGGGTGGTTTCAAATAACCGCTATTAGGGAACGGCTAATTACTGAATCTCAAATGAACGCGTGTTTTGAGTGCTTATTTTCGGGTAACGCAGCTCAATATGGGTTGGAGATGGAAAGCGAATCACGATCACTTATGGTATAGCTAGTTGATATACAGCCAACAAAATGCACCATTAACACATGTGTTAGTCTACAAGTAGTCAAGAACATGCTGGATAACGTGTGGCACCTAAGATTTCGACCTTACACTTGTCAGGGTACCTTCTCACCCAGCATCTCGCGATGGAATTACGCGTCTGGACGCCTATTGATCAGCCTTGATTTGGAGGTTTAACTGTTGCACTCCGTCTCCATATATACAGCATAACATGATCACATATAGGTTTGAAACATCCTCGGCGTTTTCAGTGGATTTATTTGGAGGAGGCTTGGTGTGAGCTTTCATCTCGGTGATTCTTAGTGGGATATGGAAATATATAAGGCTTTTAGAAGTGAAGTTTTAGAAACATGCTAATTGTTAGGTTCCTGGTTTAAAAAAAAAAAAACCTTTGTAGTTTGATTGAATTTAGTGGGGTGGAGGCAAACCCCTGGGCAGCACTTCTGCCTGATGTATCTTGGTCATTACCACCTGCCTAGCATTTTAATTTGCATCAGAGCTGATTCATCTGATGCTAAACGGTTTATAAGAATAGTACCGCCAGCTCAAATCTTATCTATTCGTTGTAACTCATTATTTTATAAATATAAACAGATAAGAAATTAACAGCCTGGTTATTTTTCTATAATCTTGATTAGACGTTTAGCGTATCGAGTATGTCGTTACGCGGAATGAATACGCAAAAGGGCTTGATGTGTTTCCTAGTTGGACTGGAGAGATATGGATACACAGCAGTACCGGTGTCCGTAAAGTGTGCGAGATGCAGTCTTGTTGGCTGATAACCCGTCGTGTGGTGGCAGTGTGACGAGATCCCGAGGATAATAAATGCGATCTAGACCTCGCATCACTGACTTACTTCTAGATAGAGAGAGAGCGCGCGCGTTATTCAGTGAGTCATTCTGACATGCAGTTGTTTAGTGTATTTCAGTAAATACATAAACTCTTTTTATGAACATATATTGGACTTTAATTCATAAATAAGAGACACACACACACAATCTTAAACCAGTTTAAGACGGTTGGCTGGTCTTAGGTGGTTTAACATGGTCTTGCTGATCTCTTAGCCTCGTCGAGATGACTAACTCCATTTTAAACCAGCAAACTCGTCCAGCACGACCAGCCTGGGAGACCATTTTAGGCTGGTTTAAGTATTTTTTGAAAACCTAGCAGGGATGTGGTCAGTAGATATATGCTTCATAGTTTAGTATCAGCAGGCCTTAGGACAAAAGTTAATTATGAGCATTATTTCTACAGGCGCTGAATTAAAAATCCACTGTTCTAGAAGCCAGTTGCTCTGCAGGAGTCCAGGTGGTAGATTTTTATAAACGTGCTTCATTTTGTTTCTTGCAGCAAAGGCACATTTTCTGATATAAGGAAAACCAGCAGGGCGTAACTGGAATGGGAGAACATTGTGGGATCATTCGAGAATTCATGGGGGAAAAAATAAGAATTCGTTTTTAGAGTTTGTCGATTTTGTGATAGTGATATAAAAAGATCCACTTCAGGCTTTGAAGTTGAACAGTCCAGTATTTGTTTTAGTACATTTATGCATTATTCAAATGAAGTAGTTTGACATATGGAGCAATAAAGATCTGGAGGATGAAAAGGATGCTATATGGGCCATATCTAGGAGATTAATTATAAAATTGAAATTCTGTATAGACAATTTTTTGTGTTTTAGGATCTACTAACGACAGCTTAAACTTTTTTGTTTCCTGCTTAAGCAACTTGAAGTAAAAATAAATTCACTGACTGTCAAATAATGGAAGCATTTGTCCTCATTAATAGAGCAGAAAAGTCTAGTTTCAAAGTCTTGTTTATTTCCATAAGTTATGCCATATCTAATTTCACAAAACAGCAGGGTTCTTTCACAAACCTAGTTTGCCTGGCTTCATCTAAACCCTATTTAATCTCACTTATTTCGAATTAGTTGCTATAAACTGACCACAGATCACCAGGTAAAAGCCAAATATGTCTACTCAGTGGTGAACATACGGACCCACTGAGGACAAGTCCTGAGGGGATGGATTAATAGCTGGAAAAGGCATCATACTTGGGATCAGTGCCCTATCTTACAAGTGTAAAATCCAGCATGTTACAGTTTGCCGCTGTGTAACACTGCCTCTTCTCTGGCATGCCTGAAAGAGGCTTTTAATCTCCATGAGCAAAGCATGGCTGCTGAAGAGCCAGGTGCAGAGCAGGGTCATTAAAGTCCCCAGATGTCTGCAGTCAAATAGATTTTAAGAACTCCTCTTCTACAAAAACCATGTTCAGGGTTATTTGTGTGAATATGCACCGCTTACAGGATGATTTCTAGCAGCTGTTTGTGTGCGTGAGGCTTGTCGTGTAACATGTTCTGTAGTGTTTCCTGTCAAGTGACAAATGGCACACTGCCCTCAGGTTGGAATTACGTCTCGTGGGAAATTGAGCAGCCTCGATAAAATGGCTCCAATTAGATGGTTTCTGTTTATTGGTGGACACATGAATAGGACATAAAAGGATGTAAATACCTCAGAGGGGAATATGTTATATCAGATTGAAGATCTGTGCTTCTTCTGCTGCAGACCATACTGTTGCTACTTGGATATGCATCACCTTTTCTCCCGCCCTGAGGAGAATCGATCGGGAGTTGGAGTGATCTTCTCACAGTAACAAAGCTTTGTGTGAATGCTCAGTGGATCACCTATAGTTTTCCCTGGACTTATCTTCTGTTCTTCTCCTTAACAGCCCCTGATGATCAACATTGCATTAGTCATACACAAATACTCACATCTACTTTGGTCTCTTGTTTTGTACTTGACTACATCTGAAGTGTTAAACAGCTTGTAGTACAAAACACGCAAAATCACTGACAGATGGATAGCTTTTCAGAAGGGATGATGTTCTAAATTAGTGGGCAAAAGAAGAGGTAGTTGGAATACAAGTTGTTCCTCGTGGGAATCAATATTTTAAGGGCCATATAAGAAGCTTGTCAGGCTTTGTGGTTAGGCCTATTAAAAAATAAATAAATAAATAAATAAAATATGCAGTGTAAGCAGGGTCATTACCAAACCTTGCTAATAAAATGGTGAGTGAATTTTACAGCTGTAAGTATTTATTATTGGCAAGGAAATGCATTTTACGTTATTCTTATGAAAATAATAATTAGCAAATTTTCAGATTTGCTAAAGCTGAGTAAACTTACGGCTCTTTCACATTATTTTTATTGAAAATAATTAACAATGTCAAATCTGCTAACTTTGTTCATTTACCAACCATAAATATTTGTTAGCGATATGAAACTGTTTTGCATTATTTTTGCATTACAAATTATAATATAATTTTAAAAATACTTACTTTCTTCTGGTTAAGTCGATAAATCAGTAGGTAGCGACAAGTGACTGTATAATGAGTGACTCATTGAATCATTCCTTCACACAATTTGTTTAAAATCACTGATTCATACCGGAATTAAATTACAGGAAGGCTACCGTGTTGCTCGGAGATGTGAAACTATTTGCTGTGGCTTTGTTTGTAACTTCATTGACGGAGAAAAAATACACAATCAGGGCTCGCAAAATCGCTAGCCCGACGTCCCGGGGCTATTGTGTTTTCCAGTCGGGCTACCAAATGTATCACCACTCTGCCCGACCGGCTATATTAAATGCAGATTTCCCGCGGGTCCTTAAAAACTCCTAAAGTGAGTTGTATCAAACTTAAGGCCATAAAAAGTTTTAAATACGTAAAATGTTATAAGAAATGTCTTAATTATAATTTCAAAAGGTCTTACAGTTGGGGACGGAAAGAAAAGAATCGGGATACGGCTGGATTAAACTTCAAAAGGCAATGATGTCACTGAATAGATATGAGCGCTGCGCGTTTCAAGTCAAAACGCGGCGCGGATGTCTTTATTTTAATGTATCTGAAGGGAATCGACTGTCCTCAGAAACGTGTTGTTGGCATTTTAATTTCATTTGACCTATAATTCCTGATAAAGCAGCGTTTATGAGCGCTGAGCTGCTTTGTGTACAGCCGTTACTGGGGAAAACGCAATATTTCAGCGCTCCTAAAGCGCCACCTTGTGGCAGAGAATTAATTTGTATTTCCAATAAGCCTTTCTTGCTGTTTATGTTCAGATCAATGCAAATATCAACTCATGTTTTTACGCAGCAAACACATAGTGTTGTAAATGAGAAATTAGTTAATGTACCTTCTAAAAATCTAAACAATTAAGACAGTAATATTTATTCGTTTTAAATTGACAATAACTTGCTTGATTTATCCCGTTTCATAAAAATGGTCTAAAGGCTGAAATGCTGTTGTATAAGATTTTTGTTTTTATGAAAACCTGTATCTGAACTGTAAATCTAAATGTAATTTTATGGCTCAATACTGTATGTTACCATAGACATTGTCCAACCCCACTCACACTGTGTTCATTTTACTTGTGCAGCTCTTAAAATGGGTCATTAATTGCCTTAAATGTATTTTTAAATATTCTGCAGATACCCTGTAAATAGTGAAATAAAATTCCTTCCTTCATATTTGTTGATATTTGTGTATTGAAAATTATTTTGATTGACATTTAAACTCCTATATTTTTTTTATTTGGGCTAGTTAAATTAATTTTCGGGCTACCAAAATCTGAAGAGTACCTGCCCGAAGGGCTACCAGGGATTTTGAAATTTTGCGAGCCCTGTCAATGTAATGGCCAATATTTTGTCTCTAAAGTAGTTTACTGTAAATGTATATACACACATACATACATATGAAGGGGATATTCCACAAATGTGGCATTACATGGATTTCTAGAGAAAAACTATAGATATTTCACACAGACTTCTGATGTCTCTGTAACATTCAACAGAGTTAAAAGTTATGTTGAATTTCCTTAAGAAAATGTATTTTAAAAAGTTATGTTAAATTACCAGCCATTTTATTGGCTTGCCAAGTTTTTACTTGGTGGTGTGCACAGTATAAAAGTAGCATATATACCCAACCTCATTTTACATTTTAATTATTATGTGTCTCTAGGGAAATAACCTGAAATCCCTAAAGGTCAAACTGCAGAAAACAACATTTTGGGATACACCATTAAGGCTGCTTCAAGTACAGAATTCCCATGTAATTCATTAGTGAATTACACATGGAATTGTCAGATGGTGTTAATATCGTTAACTGTTTTTAACCACCTTAGGCATTATTTAGAACATGCTGCATTTTAGTGCTGTAACAGCCAAAATTTGTTTGGAAATGCAATGAATATTACATATCTATACTATTATTTCATCTTCAAACCATCAGCGTTCATGCCAGCCTTTTAAGTCATGTCAGTGGTAGGGTTGGTGTTGGTTGGTGAAAGCCAGCAGGGGGCACTAACTATTTCATCAGTGTGATCTATTGTCCGGTTTACCACCTTTTCAGCCATAGCTTGTAATTGAGCATCAAGGAAGAGAATTACAAAAGGCTCTGTCCACATACTAGATGATGTTTAGAGTACTGTCACACAGTGGTAGGCTACATGAGTGATGGCTGAGTCGCGACCTCATTACTTGCAAAGGGCTTTCAGTGCATGAAGCACTTCACAAGTGCACTGTGCACAAATGCACAGTGATTTGTACAATGATTTTATTTTGACCCACAAGAACTAATTTTCTTCAAAAGAGACTATTAAACGTATTAAAGCAGTTTCGCAGTCTCTCAGCAAAGACTGAATCCATTTCAGTAAGTTGATCTACTACAAAAATAAATGAACCTTTGTTGCAGAATATACAGTCATACTGAAGCATTTTTCTGACCTCAAAGAAGTGAAAGTGCACAAATGCACAGTGATTTGTACAATGATTTTATTTTGACCCACAAGAACTAATTTTCTTCAAAAGAGACTATTAAACGTATTAAAGCAGTTTCGCAGTCTCTCAGCAAAGACTGAATCCATTTCAGTAAGTTGATCTACTACCAAAATAAATGAACCTTTGTTGCAGAATATACAGTCATACTGAAGCATTTTTCTGACCTCAAAGAAGTGAAAAGCTTCCTGGGTGACAGCTGTGTTGGAAACATGGTCTGATTGGAGCCCTGTGTCTGTCAGGAAGGATCAGATGCAGAGGTGTGGAGTTGTCTGTTTTTGCAACTCATTCTCACCACTACCTGTTGTGACAGAGTTGCTCAGTCCATACACACCTATAAACAACCACAAACACATTTACAAACTGCTGCTACAGCCGCAGTGTTAAAAAAAAGAGAAAAGCGGTGTTTGTTTTCGTCATGCTGGAATACATCTGTACTGCTGCAGTATTCAGCAGCTGCTTGCTTTTGAGACATGCTAAATTCAATGGAGGAAGGTATTTTTCTCCAGTAATTTACTCTATACTCTATTTTCATTTTGGTAAACTTTTACTTTACTACATTAAATATGTAATATCTGACTTTTTACCAAGGTTGTGCCGCATTTCGAACTGAATTAATAATGCTTTTTACATTTCAACTTAATTTTGCAGTTCCTACCTCACTTCAACTCATGTTCAAATGCAGTATTGCAATATGAAGTTAAATGTAAAAAAAGTGGGTGTGTGTGTATATATATATTCACTTCATGATTCTTTTCAATAAAATAAGCTCTATCCTATATATGCGACAGGGACTTTAGAATCCTGTCTGTTTAAGTATTTCGAATGAAGTATATCAGATAGCAATTAAAATAACATACAGCTGTCCTTATAAGTACTTTTGATATTCAAGTACATTCAAAAGTAATTACTAGTAAGTTAAAAGTAAAACTAAGTAGAAATTTAAAAGAAATATGTTTACTGGATTAATATTTTCAATATTTTCAGTCAGAGTGGCTATATATTCAAAAGCATTCAGTTAAAATACCTTAATTAGGTCCAATGAATCCATATGTATGCCTGTGTGTGCCTGTACAGTGCTACTATTTTTACCAGAAGACTGGCAAATTTCCTAGACATGTTGGACCTAGACTTCTGCCCTCATCAGAATGTCCATGACCACAGTCCAGAGCCAGGCTTTTTATGGGTCAGCTTCTGTGAATGAAGAAATTACATCAAAGTCCATTCTGAAGTGCATTGGCTTGACAGAGAGGAGTCACCATCCCTCAACGACTGCCAATGGCGGCGATTCAGAGGAGGTGGGAGCGTGCTGCGTTATACGTTTGACCTTTTGCCATGTAGAATTTGTGAGCAGGTTGTATGTGCTGTGGCTTTCCCGTCTGATTCTTTCTGCCTCGTTGTTTTCAGCAGAGATGCGTTTAATATAGTCAGTAATATATTTGTGGCCTCATTGTTTCACAAGGGAGGCTTGTTCGTGGCCGCTTCTCCTGGTGGGCCTCTTGTTTGAGGGGAAAATAGCTGTCAGTACAATCTGGGTTCCCTTGAATCGGGGCTGCCTCATGCTGAGCCTCTCTGCCAATTTCCTCAAAGCTCATTTACTCTTTTCTCCCTCCGGTTTCCCACACATATGTTGTTTCCCTTTCATAGACAGCATATATAAATAATATCTCTTTGAGTTCGCATTGGAAATATGATGGAGTGTTATTTTTGTAGCGGACGTTAATGAAGGAAGAATGACACGGATACCTGTCGTCGCTTAGAGGACACAGCTGGACGGAGATCTGGACTAGCTTGACCCCTTGACCTTTCGTTCCTAGCCTTCTGGTTTTGGCGGAGGATGCAGCTGCTTGCCGGGTTGTCATATTAAATTATTCCATAAAGTCATAAACCCAGTTTTTCCCAGAATTCCTTGCACTACAGTATTAATATCATAAAGTGCGTGTGACTATGACATACAGTCAACAGAAGCTGAGATGTTTTGCTACATTTAAAATACTAGATGCCCAAAGCAAACTGTAATTCTTAGAAATGTATCTTCTACTGTCTTATTTAATAAAGCATAAAGAGTTTCTAGCTTTTCCACTGAGCTTTGTAGTGTTGCTATTTCAAGTTTCAGGTGCCATTCAGCTGCTATCTGAATTGAATCACCACAATGACCTGTTTAGTTGTGTGAAACAAAGTTCGTTATGTAACCCTTTTCTACTCTGTTCCGGCTCAAATGTCGCTGAATCACGACGCCCCCGTAAGTTCATCAGATAGTGCAATCTCAGAGCACAATCTAATTAAAATGGCAAACATTTTAAATTAGTGTGTGCTATTTTGGTAGCGTGTCCACGCAGTTTGAGATATGCAGAATGCAACTTCATCAGTTTTACCTGGGTCAAAGTCACCTTGAGATCATTTGTTCTAGTCCAGCAAGATTTAAAACCAAAATTTTGAGTTACGGCCCTTCACTTTATCTGGTTGACTGTGCGTGCTGTGAATGCTGATATTAGGAAAGCTTATCGCCTTTATAATTAAGATTCATCATCACTATGCATATTTGAGATTGCTCAAGAGTTATTTTTCACCCAGAATGCTTAACTGGGGGAGTTAAATCACTGTGTCACGTGATTTAACGGTGGCTCATGACACAATGCTGAAGGCTAATGTGATCTCCTGTGGCCTTTTAAAATATTACTTTATTTGAGTGGGGACTTTTTAATAGTTTTGTTG
The DNA here is from genome assembly GCF_001515645.1 of Sinocyclocheilus grahami. Taxonomy (NCBI): domain Eukaryota; kingdom Metazoa; phylum Chordata; class Actinopteri; order Cypriniformes; family Cyprinidae; genus Sinocyclocheilus; species Sinocyclocheilus grahami. Next base: position 519,598 of record NW_015505328.1, on the reverse strand, counting down.
TGAAAGGCTTGGATTCATGCCTTGAACGATGTTAGACGAGGATGACTCTGTTCCAGCTGTTTGCGTACTGTAGCCGTTTCCTTCTGTACCTGCAGAGGGCTGCAAATCTAATAAGGCTGGAAAAGTTTTTGGAATCACTTTTACTCCACAGAGGAAAGAACAACCTATCATCAGCATTTATATGATTCAACAGGCTTCGAAAGGCCAAAGACTGGCTGAGGGAGAGAGTTGAGAGACTATATATAATTGCGTCATGATTTATTATTATTGTCTGGCTAAGCTAGTGTTCACAAAGCTACTACTTATTGTTTAAGTATAAGTGAGGCTTTATAAGTAATATTATTGGTCTTGTTAAAAGGTTTAATGCACTTTCAGTGCTTTAATTACTATGGCTCTGTGTTTTTGTGAGAACAGACCAGAATACATGTGTCTCAAATATGAAGGCTAATCAATAGCTAGTAAGGGGGAGAAGATGAGCAGGTGGAGTTGTAATTATCATGTCAGCAACAGGTGTCTGGAAACACAACCACTCTCATCATCAAGATACATTTGTCCGCAGAGCCACAGAGCCAGCCGTCAGTCAGTTTCCAGACTCTAGGCCATTATCAAGATGGAGGTTATTGGCAGAAACCTGTACCAGCACATTATTTCTTTTTATTTATTCCAACATTGTGTAAACTTTTGTAAAACTTGTGTTTACTGGTGAGATATGTTTCCCAATAATGTTATTTAAATGTTTTTTGCCACACTTTATTGAATTCAATATTATCAGAATAAAAGTCCCAAGCCCTTACCAACTATATTTCCAGCGTATGAGCTGTGACGTCAAAGGCAGCAGACAGGAAAAAAGTCCATTTCATGCTTTTTAGAGCCCTTCAGAAAAAAATCTGTCACTTGTAAAATATCTACTATATCATAAAATACATGACTGATATAGGCTATATGTTGCTTGCAAAAAATATTTCATTAGGATACTTGCCTACATATATATATGGAGACACATCTTGTTAATAGATAGTAAAGTATCTGATATTCCCATTCTCAAATATGTAATGCAAGTAATGTATTTTGTCTTTTACTGCAGTGCAGTCAAGGAGGAGTTCTGAGACTTTTGGATTTAATTTGGAAAGATTAAAATTCATTTTCCATTTCTCCTGGAAAACACAAAAGGGAGTGGCTGAATAATAAAGTAACTTCTGAACTTTATAGATGCCTAGGCTATCAATGTTTGACATGCAAATCATGTTTGAATGTTTATTTTTTCGATTATAATTTCCGCTCCATAGACAAATTGTGTATTTTTACGAATTCTTGAATTTGTCTTTTTGCTAGTACGTTTTTTAATGTGAATATTTATATTTGCAGTTGAAGAAAAAATAAACTTGTGATATAGGGAGCGAGACTTTCTGGCAAAAGCATCTTAAAGCATTATTGGGGCCGTTCACAAGTTTTTTTTTATTCTGAGACTTTTGGATTTAATTTGGAAAGATTAAAATTCATTTTCCATTTCTCCTGGAAAACACAAAAGGGAGTGGCTGAATAATAAAGTAACTTCTGAACTTTATAGATGCCTAGGCTATCAATGTTTGACATGCAAATCATGTTTGAATGTTTATTTTTTCAATTATAATTTCCGCTCCATAGACAAATTGTGTATTTTTACGAATTCTTGAATTTGTCTTTTTGCTAGTACGTTTTTTAATGTGAATATTTATATTTGCAGTTGAAGAAAAAATAAACTTGTGATATAGAGACTTTCTGGCAAAAGCATCTTAAAGCATTATTGGGGCCGTTCACAAGTTTTTTTTTAATTTTTTTTATTGTACACATTTGCAAGACGTAATTTTCAGTGTCTCGCACATAGTTCAAACTTTATAAAAAACATCTCTCTAAACCTTAACCTAAACATATCTTTTCCATTCCACTGCCCTGCATCTCATGTTTTAAATGCAAAAATGTATATACTGTGCAAATTACACCTAGTTATTTAAATCATAACATTGCTAACAAGCACAAGGGCTTGGTTGGGTTTGTGTGGTACTATTTCATGAATATCGTACAATCTGAAATACAAAACCATTGATGGCACACATTCTATCTTTGCTTTTCACCAAGATCACACTGAGATGGTATCATACAATCTGACAAGCAACAATCGCAAAAGACAACAAATCACACAGTGTGCACCCACTTTACACCCCTGTTGGGGGACTGCTGTGTTTGATAACATAATAAACTTAGTAGTAGAATCAAAGATGAAGCAAACAATAAGAGCTCTGTATCCGCATCACATAACAACAATAGAGAAATCACACACCAACACAAGCGTGTGTGAACGTCTGAAGGAATAAAAGGGTTTCGCTGCTAGTTTGCGGTAAGACGCAAATCCCTCTAATTACCAAGAGTTTGACATTTTACAGAAGTTCCACAGATTTGGCAGGTGTAATTATCGCGAGTAGTTGCATAAAGTAAAAGGCTACACTGTAAGTATTTTTTGTAATAAGGGATAAACTTTTCTCTATTCTAGTAGCCCAGAACTCACAGCATCACCCTTTTTTCCCCAGTTGCCCTGTGGTGACATTTGGCATTTCTTAAATTACTTTGCTGACATGACCAATAATTAGGAATGAAAAATACTCCCTTTTCATTTTCTATGAGTCTCCTTGGCTAATTGGCTTTTCGTTGCAGTGCAGTTTTGAGCGAGTGGTGACAGGAACTAGTGCCTCACCTCTTACAACCCGTCAAAAAAATTGCCATTCTACATCAGTAAGGAGGCGGCCATGACCGTGCATAGATTTCTGTAATAATTTGATTTCTAACAGTGAGACAAAGTCACATCTGTGGGCTCATTAAAGATTTCTCAGATCAGGCCCTCTTCAAGATGCTGAGGATCTGTCAGTCCTCCTACGCTTTACATTGTCACCCTTGTTTCTCACATCCGAGAAAATTAGTTTGTTCTGGAAATTACACGTATGAGGTGCAAGGTGTAATTTGACCCATTATTTACATTCATGTGTGACTTTCCTCAAGTCTGTGTGTTTAGTTGCTTCACACCACCGCTGAGACCCCACAGGCTGTTATTATCTATTGTGTATGTATTATAAAGGGGTGCGCAGCTGCTCGTTGTAGCTTCTTGTGGCATAATTATCTTGTGCACACAAAGTAGCGATCGATGCCGCATAATTGGATCTATACAAACATTAACTAGATCTTAATGTCAGATATACGTCAAATGTATATGTACAAAACAAGTAGGTTCTTGAACGATCGAACCAAGTCCAACACAAAACTATAAATTAAAATCTAACCACATCCAAAAACATACAGAATGTTTTCTGTAGAAAAATCCAGTCATAACCTAGGGCTGTACGCTTATAGAGGTAAACACATTAAGCTAAAGAGTGGAAAACTAATAAGGGAATGATATATTATCTATTTAGTGTGCAGAATAATACTTATCTTGAATAATAAACCTCAATGTATTTATGTGCAAAGCAGATTTTGAAGAATGTTGGTAACCAAACAGTTTTGGTTCCCATTGACTTCCTTAATAAGAATGAGTAAATGATGACATAATTGTCATTGTTGAGTATACTATCTCTTTGATGCTTTACATATCAACGAAAAGTAGAACATTGTTGCTCCAGGAAGTGGCAAAAATGAGTGAATCATTGAGTGATTCATTCAGCATTCATTCATTCAGGAAAGACACAAGCAACTGTCTTTATAAGTGAATCATTGAATCAAACACTCAACCGATTCATTCAAATCACTTATACACTGAGAAACTAACCAGTGATTGTCTTTATCAATTAGTCATTTTCTGTTAATGTTAAATAGCCTAATGCTAATTATTTTTATGTTGCATACTGTTAAATGCTACAAAGTTTATAGAGCTAAATTAATTGTATCCCATTAGAATAACTGAAAAAAAGAACCTACTGTCTGAATTAAACAATGACAATTGCAGTTTGATATTTTGGGCTCTTTGATTAAAAAGCTTGTTGTGCATGCTTTTGTGCTGAAGGCCTTTGGTAGGATAGGCCTTTATTCCTCCATTATCGAATGTGGCACCTTTCACATCACCGCATATCTTGATTGTAGGGATGAGAAATATCTCAGGGATTACTTATGTCTTTAAACGCAAATGTCAGCCCTGCAGAGTTTGCACACTTAATGTTGAATCATGCTGATGTTTTCATTCAAGCACCCTTACACAAATCTAAAGATATGTGGAGCCTTTCCTTTGGGAAATATTTCATTAGGATACTTGCCTACATATATATATGGAGACACATCTTGTTAATAGATAGTAAAGTATCTGATATTCCCATTCTCAAATATGTAATGCAAGTAATGTATTTTGTCTTTTACTGCAGTGCAGTCAAGGAGGAGTTCTGAGACTTTTGGATTTAATTTGGAAAGATTAAAATTCATTTTCCATTTCTCCTGGAAAACACAAAAGGGAGTGGCTGAATAATAAAGTAACTTCTGAACTTTATAGATGCCTAGGCTATCAATGTTTGACATGCAAATCATGTTTGAATGTTTATTTTTTCGATTATAATTTCCGCTCCATAGACAAATTGTGTATTTTTACGAATTCTTGAATTTGTCTTTTTGCTAGTACGTTTTTTAATGTGAATATTTATATTTGCAGTTGAAGAAAAAATAAACTTGTGATATAGGGAGCGAGACTTTCTGGCAAAAGCATCTTAAAGCATTATTGGGGCCGTTCACAAGTTTTTTTTTATTTTTTTTTATTGTACACATTTGCAAGACGTAATTTTCAGTGTCTCGCACATAGTTCAAACTTTATAAAAAACATCTCTCTAAACCTTAACCTAAACATATCTTTTCCATTCCACTGCCCTGCATCTCATGTTTTAAATGCAAAAATGTATATACTGTGCAAATTACACCTAGTTATTTAAATCATAACATTGCTAACAAGCACAAGGGCTTGGTTGGGTTTGTGTGGTACTATTTCATGAATATCGTACAATCTGAAATACAAAACCATTGATGGCACACATTCTATCTTTGCTTTTCACCAAGATCACACTGAGATGGTATCATACAATCTGACAAGCAACAATCGCAAAAGACAACAAATCACACAGTGTGCACCCACTTTACACCCCTGTTGGGGGACTGCTGTGTTTGATAACATAATAAACTTAGTAGTAGAATCAAAGATGAAGCAAACAATAAGAGCTCTGTATCCGCATCACATAACAACAATAGAGAAATCACACACCAACACAAGCGTGTGTGAACGTCTGAAGGAATAAAAGGGTTTCGCTGCTAGTTTGCGGTAAGACGCAAATCCCTCTAATTACCAAGAGTTTGACATTTTACAGAAGTTCCACAGATTTGGCAGGTGTAATTATCGCGAGTAGTTGCATAAAGTAAAAGGCTACACTGTAAGTATTTTTTGTAATAAGGGATAAACTTTTCTCTATTCTAGTAGCCCAGAACTCACAGCATCACCCTTTTTTCCCCAGTTGCCCTGTGGTGACATTTGGCATTTCTTAAATTACTTTGCTGACATGACCAATAATTAGGAATGAAAAATACTCCCTTTTCATTTTCTATGAGTCTCCTTGGCTAATTGGCTTTTCGTTGCAGTGCAGTTTTGAGCGAGTGGTGACAGGAACTAGTGCCTCACCTCTTACAACCCGTCAAAAAAATTGCCATTCTACATCAGTAAGGAGGCGGCCATGACCGTGCATAGATTTCTGTAATAATTTGATTTCTAACAGTGAGACAAAGTCACATCTGTGGGCTCATTAAAGATTTCTCAGATCAGGCCCTCTTCAAGATGCTGAGGATCTGTCAGTCCTCCTACGCTTTACATTGTCACCCTTGTTTCTCACATCCGAGAAAATTAGTTTGTTCTGGAAATTACACGTATGAGGTGCAAGGTGTAATTTGACCCATTATTTACATTCATGTGTGACTTTCCTCAAGTCTGTGTGTTTAGTTGCTTCACACCACCGCTGAGACCCCACAGGCTGTTATTATCTATTGTGTATGTATTATAAAGGGGTGCGCAGCTGCTCGTTGTAGCTTCTTGTGGCATAATTATCTTGTGCACACAAAGTAGCGATCGATGCCGCTTAATTGGATCTATACAAACATTAACTAGATCTTAATGTCAGATATACGTCAAATGTATATGTACAAAACAAGTAGGTTCTTGAACGATCGAACCAAGTCCAACACAAAACTATAAATTAAAATCTAACCACATCCAAAAACATACAGAATGTTTTCTGTAGAAAAATCCAGTCATAACCTAGGGCTGTACGCTTATAGAGGTAAACACATTAAGCTAAAGAGTGGAAAACTAATAAGGGAATGATATATTATCTATTTAGTGTGCAGAATAATACTTATCTTGAATAATAAACCTCAATGTATTTATGTGCAAAGCAGATTTTGAAGAATGTTGGTAACCAAACAGTTTTGGTTCCCATTGACTTCCTTAATAAGAATGAGTAAATGATGACATAATTGTCATTGTTGAGTATACTATCTCTTTGATGCTTTACATATCAACGAAAAGTAGAACATTGTTGCTCCAGGAAGTGGCAAAAATGAGTGAATCATTGAGTGATTCATTCAGCATTCATTCATTCAGGAAAGACACAAGCAACTGTCTTTATAAGTGAATCATTGAATCAAACACTCAACCGATTCATTCAAATCACTTATACACTGAGAAACTAACCAGTGATTGTCTTTATCAATTAGTCATTTTCTGTTAATGTTAAATAGCCTAATGCTAATTATTTTTATGTTGCATACTGTTAAATGCTACAAAGTTTATAGAGCTAAATTAATTGTATCCCATTAGAATAACTGAAAAAAATAACCCACTGTCTGAATTAAACAATGACAATTGCAGTTTGATATTTTGGGCTCTTTGATTAAAAAGCTTGTTGTGCATGCTTTTGTGCTGAAAGCCTTTGGTAGGATAGGCCTTTATTCCTCCATTATCGAATGTGGCACCTTTCACATCACCGCATATCTTGATTGTAGGGATGAGAAATATCTCAGGGATTACTTATGTCTTTAAACGCAAATGTCAGCCCTGCAGAGTTTGCACACTTAATGTTGAATCATGCTGATGTTTTCATTCAAGCACCCTTACACAAATCTAAAGATATGTGGAGCCTTTCCTTTGGGATTTCCAGACCCTAGTTTAAATGTCAAGTGCTCCAGCTGGAGATGGTGCACAATGCCCTTCGAGATGTTGCCCCCTGCTTTTCGGCCTCTGTCATTCCAATGTATACTTGCCTCTTTTCGACCCTCTCCCCTTCCACCTTGAGTCTACTCCCTGCCGTCACAGTATAAGGCCAATGTATTCCAGCAGTGTGATTGCTTTCATACGTACAGCAGTTCTCAGTGGTGGAGCTCATTCACTAACACACACATACACACAGAAAAAGGTTGCTGAAATGTTGTGCGAATGCTCACCAGCTGTTTGCAATGCTTGAAGGGTTTTCTTTTTTCATCTTCACTTATATTGATCTAGTCTCCATATGTAATGACATCCATTCTGCATGGCTTTAATGTCAGACACTACATGCCTTCTGCACTTTGTTGCTTTTAATTTACCTCTTTGAGTCAGACATCCCTGTTCTTCCAAAGCCCCCGATACATTCATTAAAGGATTTCTGCAACAGTGTACTTCAGGAGCCAAAGCTATGGTAGGGGTGGCAATAATTTATAAATAATCACTTACACTCAGACTACCATGTGGAATTATAGCCCAAATATGCCCTGTTTTGAGTCAGACCCTCATGTTTGTTTAATGAGCTGTAGGGAAACTAAAATAGTGTGACAGTCACTGTAGTGTCAAGTTTACCGGTATAGACTTTATCCTGAGAGGTTTGTTGTGAAGTTCCAGGACCTGTCATCACACAGTATGTGTGTGTGTGTGTGTGTGTGTGTGTGTGTGTTTTAAGGATACATTGGTGTTATTTTAAGTTATTTTAAGTGAGGAAGAATCTTTTTGAATTTTGCAAGAAATATTCAGCAAGAGTTCTGCTCGAAAAGCACAAGTTTCAGACAGTATCTGGCTGCATTTTTAGCTTTATTATGCATGTAAATTGACATTTGGTACGCTCACAATACATTTAACTAGAAAATCTTATTCCAGCATGTCTTTTCAGGCATATTAATTCATAGTTTGAATAACATTTGTGACTCTGAACCACAAAACCAGTCTTAATTGTCAATTTTTCGAAATTGAGATTTATATATCGTCTGAAAGCTATGAATAAATAAGCTTTCTATTGATGTATGGTTTGTTAGGATAGGACAATATTTGGCCGAGATACAACTATTTGAGCCTTTTAAAGTTGTCGAAATGAAGTCCTTAGCAATGCATGTTACTAATTAAAACTAAGTTTTGATATATTTACGGTAGGAAATTTGCTAAATATCTTCATGGAACATGTTCTTTACTTAATATCCTAATGATTTTTGGCAAAAAATTTAAATCGATAATTTTGACCCATACAATGTATTTTTGGCTATTGCTACAAATATACCCGTGCTACTTAAGACCAGCTCCAGGGTCACATTTTAGGGTTGGAATAGGGTTGGATTGGACTGTTTATATTAATAAATTAATATATTAAAACTGTTATTTTAATATATTTTAAAATGCGATTCATATCAGTGTTTCCCCTGCCATTATTTTAGGGGGGCGGCCGCCCCTCCAACGGCACCCCCCGCCCCCCTTGAAGGTCAAGTTAATTTTATTTAATTATATTTTCTCTATCACAACAGAAGTAATTTAAAGTTACCTTTCCGATAGAACAGGTCTATATCTTGTTCTTTTATTAAACAAACTAAATAGCCTTATGTTATTTATCTTATTTACACGACGGCATGTCATTTAGGTCTCTACGTTATGGTCGCGCTCTCTGCATCACGCACACACACACTCACACACTGGCACACTCACTCACTCACACACACACACACACAAACACACAAGTGAGCACACTCCCACTAGTATTTGTAACAATTTAAGGGGGTCTGAATATTTTCCGTACCCACTGTATATATATTAGCAGCATTTGTTTGAAATGGAAATCTTTTGTAACATTATAAATGTACTTACAGTCACTTTTGATCAAAATAATCATCCTGAAGTATATATCATTTCTTAAAAAAAACAAACAAACAAACAGACAAACAAAAAACAAATCTGTAGTACCAGTAATATCGGTATTCAAAAACCAAACTTTTGAACAGTAGTGTATATAAATTCATATCTCATGTTTTTGGAAATAGCCCAAATGTTATGTGTACGTTTATATATAATACCAAATTATATTCTAGCTACCTCAGTTCAAATTGCTTTTTAAATTCTGAATGGCACACCATCCTGCTACAGGAGCGGATGAATAGAATCCACTGGTGCTGTTGGTAAGGAGATTGCAGTACTTGAACTTTAAGCCAACTTCCTAAAGAGCACAGGCTTCATGTAACCATAATGAGGGACACTTAAGCCCTTCATCTGTATTCAGTTTGTGGACTGTCAATAAACCGATGGAGATAGTGGTCTTCATGGAATCATAGGTTTAAGGCGGAGGTGAACTCAAATTGCTGAGGCAGGCCTAGAGAGGGGATGAAGAACAAATGTAAGCACAGTGATCGTATATCATCAGCTATACTGTAACATAAAAAAAAAAAAAAAAGTGATTTTAAGGATTTCTAAATTTAGGCACCAATTGCAAGAGGCCAGTTGTCGTTCATATGTAGTTATTCAGTTCAGTTGGAGAGGAAAAGGCTGACAGTACACATAATTGTTTCAGTGGATGCATTTAAAAGAGAATGAAACATTTCAGACTGAAAATGGGTCTGTTAGTACTCTAGCTCATCAACTAATCCTCTTTCATAGGCTTTCTTGTAATGGACTGAGGGAAGTCCGTAAGGACAAAGTTCATACAGTCTTCAAAGCCTCAGGACTCAATATTTTTCTGCATCGACAAAACTATTATGCTGGGAAACTATTTGGCCATCTGCATCTATCGGCAGATTGCAAATGCGCATCCTCTTTGTGCCATCACATCTTTCAGACATTATAGGTTAAATGATAATGCTTTATTCTTAATGTTACATCCTTATTATTTTTGCATTTTATTTATTCTCTCTAAAGGACTGACGTGTTTTGAATCATCTTGGTCTTCAAGAAAGGCTGTGTTTGCTGACCATTTAAATTGATTTGGCATGTGCTCATTCTCAACTCACCTACCCTGAATAAATCTGCACAGCTTGTGATGTTTCATAGTAATGGATGCACTGACAGCTCTGTTGATACTTTTTCTCCTCTCTCTTTCACCTAGTGGACCAAACATTTCCACAGAAATAGGATAGTATGTCATATTAATACTATAATTGTATTTTCAAATATTTAAAATTTGATATATATATACAATCTGAAACATTTATATATTATTCTACATAAAGTGATAGAATAATAATTCTATCTATATAAAAATAATATATTTTTTATATTATGTATACTCAAAAATCATTTTTTTAGCTTATTAATGAAAAGAAATATAGATTAATGTTTAATATTGAAGGCAGAGCAGTGCTGTAATAGGACACTTTCATCAGTTTAGCTGTCTGCTTTCCTCTATTCCCTCCAAAGTCACTTTGTACTTGTGCTTCTGGAACATTCCTTGAGTTCCTTCTGAGAGGTGCTGCAGTTCAGCGATAAGCATTGCTCTCTTTCACATTCATTCTTCCGCCATGTTTCCCTGAAGTCCTAAAGTCCTATCAACGCCTCCAGCCAGTGTGTGTGACAGGGAAAGTATGTGTTTTCCTCCCTTATGTTATTGTTTTTGTGCAATGTGCTTATAACCTTACATCATGCTGTGCTTTCACCAGTTTCAAGTTTGTATTTTGTAAAACCCTGAGAGGTTATATATAACTAATATATATTTTTTCTGATTAGTTCTATCCTGTGTTTTTCACACAAATGTTCATGTTTCACCTTCCCTTACAGTTTGGAGCTTCAGTTGCTTTTCTGTTTTGCCTTGAGTAAGATCACAGGCACAGTTTAGAGAGCATTTAAAATTAGAACAGCCACATACGGCACAGACACGCTCCAAACACATAAGGACTGCTGCTGCTCTCGAAAAAAAAATTAGTTTACAGCAAACATGGAAAATTAATTTGAAAGTGACATTTTTCATAGTCACATTTGGAGCAGCACACTGTTGCTTTGAGTGGCCACTGTTGCTTTTCATGTGCTGAAACATATACTGAACAAAATTATAAACGCAACACTTTTGTTTTTGCCCCCATTTTTCATGGGCTGAACTCAAAGATCTAAGACTTTTTCTATGTACACAAAAGGCCTATCTCTCTCAAATATTGTTCACAAATCTGTCTAAATCTGTGTTAGTGAGCACTTCTCCTTTGCCGAGATAATACATCCACCTCACAGGTGTGGCATATCAAGATGCTGATTAGACAGCATGATTATTGCACAGGTGTGCCTTAGGCTGGCCACAATAAAAGACCACTCTAAAATGTGCAGTTTTATCACACAGCACAATGCCACAGATGTCGCAAGTTTTGAGGGAGCGTGCAATTGGCATGCTGACTGCAGGAATGTCCACCAGAGCTGTTGCCCGTGAATTGAATGTTCATTT
>NW_015505328.1:493092-506999 GCF_001515645.1 Sinocyclocheilus grahami | reverse complement strand
CTCACCGGACATGTCACCCATTGAGCATGTTTGGGATGCTCTGGATCGGCGTATACGACAGCGTGTTCCAGTTCCTGCCAATATCCAGCAACTTCGCACAGCCATTGAAGAGGAGTGGACCAATCAACACAGGCCACAATCAACAACCTGATCAACTCTATGCAAAGGAAATGTGTTGCACTGTGTGAGGCAAATGGTGGTCACACCAGATACTGACTGGTTTTTGGACCCCCCCGGAACTCCCAATACAGTAAAACTGCACATTTTAGAGTGGCCTTTTATTGTGGCCAGCCTAAGGCAAACCTGTGCAATAATCATGCTGTCTAATCAGCATCTTGATATGCCACACCTGTGAGGTGGATGGATTATCTCGGCAAAGGAGAAATGCTCACTAACACAGATTTAGACAGATTTGTGAACAATATTTGAGAGAGATAGGCCTTTTGTGTACATAGAAAAAGTCTTTGATCTTTGAGTTCAGCTCATGAAAAATGGGGGCAAAAACAAAAGTGTTGTGTTTATAATTTTGTTCAGTGTAGTTTGTGTTTTTCAGGAAAGCATCCGTCGTAATCCCAGTCAAATGAGCATTACTGCCGTTGTGCTGATGCGATTTTACAGAACACAAATATACCAGAATCGAAACAATGAAGGTGGCTCAAGACGCACAGCGTCTTGGCCCGGTTTTCAAAACGTGCTCTTCCAGGCGCAAGAGAACACAGGCCCCCATCATCGTTGGCTCACCATCAAAGTGAGCTGGGAAACAAGGCTAGCCAGCTGGGAAATGGCACATCAGCACAAACAGAGCCAATCAACATTAGCCCAGGCTCACCCCGAGAACAATAATGCGAGGGCTGGGAAAGTATTTACTGGCGCTGTGCGGGGCTACACAGGGTGCATGATCCTTACTTACCCTCCAACCTGTTTTAGACATTAGAGCACTGTGGCTTTCATTAGAGCAAAGGACTCTTTTCATCATCATCATCAGCTTTTACAGAGGCATCTCCAGAGGTGGGGTGAACACCTGCTCGTGCGAATGCCGTTACGTGTCGGCAAACGAGCAAAGGAAATGTGATTGGTACTTCATTGAGCTTTTCTTAAATGTGCAGTGCTTATATGATCAAATTACGTGTACTATTAGTAAAAAAGATAGTGTCATGTATTTGTGCTTGATGCGTATTTAGCGACTAGTTAAAGGAATAGTTTAACCAAAACTGAAAATTTGCCAAAAATACCCATTCGAGATGTAGATTCGTTTTTTTTCTTCATCAGAAAAGACTTGGAGACATTTACATCACTTGCTCACATCATTATTGTCATCATTACAATGGATCCTCTGCAGTGAATGGGTGCCGTCAGAATGAGAGTCCAAACAGCTGATAAAAACATCACAATAATCCACACAACTCCAGTCCATCGATTAATGTCTTGTGAAGTATAAATCTACAATCAAATCCATCATTAAAATATTTTATAATTTAACTGTTGCTTCCACGAGACCATAATCCATAATAATGCTTCCTCCAGTAAAAAAGTCCATTCCTTGTTGTCTTCACACCAAAATCCACAGACATATTTGTTTAGAACTGCGGTCATGTTTTCACATGAAAAAGGTGCATATTTCTCTCTTGATTCAGACAAGATGACTGTTTTAGTGGAGAAAGAAATATTATGGATACAGGGCTCATATTTATCTGTAAGCAACAATTTGACCCATTCAGCGCAGAGGATCCATTGCTGAGCAAGTGATGTAATGCCAAATTTCTCTGAATCTGTTTAGATGAAGAAGCAAACTCATCTACATTTTGGATGGCCTGAGGGTGAGTGCATTTTCAGCAGAGTTTCATTTTTGGGTGATGTATTCCTTTAAACTGGATTTCCACGGTTGGTGAATGATGCTGGTTTTGACTGTAGAAGCGGTGCAACTGTTGTGAATTCAGCTCAGCATGTGGCATGTGAGAGAGTACCACTCTCCATGGTGCTGAATATCACTTGCCTGTTTAGCTCAGGCTTATTTATGAAGAGAAGGAAAGACCTCGTCTGCATTGCCTCAAACATTTGTGTGTGTGTGTGTGTGTGTTTTCTAATATAGTATAAAACGAAGAGCAAGATTGGGTCCGTATCCATTCTGCTCTGTCAGCAGGAGCGCTGGCACTAAAATTAACTCTTGTAGATAAAAGACCAGCCACAGTGTTTGGCAAGCTGTATAAGGACTTATTTCGCTCCAACTTTGTTATGTTATATAATTATAAATGGCCAAACTGTTTTTGTTTTTCATTGTTATGCTGACATTTAATTTAATAGTAGTTTTAAATAACATACTTATAATTTATGCATGAAAACATATTCCCCTAATTTAGTTTTATGGCCATCTTAGCCGTCTGGAATGACCATTAGACTATTCAAATTGTCTTTTATAGTCATGTTTTATGTTTGATGTTTATATCTTTGTATAAAAATAAGATGGCTGTTCACAAACACAATTTCAAATTGATAGAGTTGTAATCAAGCATAAAACACCATAAAACACATTTAAACACCTTTCTCTTTATTCTTAATAATAATAATAATAATAATAATAATCCACACTGAAAATTTAACCAAAGTATTAAACAAATTCTGGATATACATAAATAAATAATAGAAAATAAATCATATGAGTCCACATTGAAAATCTAAAGGATTGATTGATTATTTGATGGACCCTTAAAATCATTGATCTTAAAATAATCTTAAAACTGATTCTGAGAAATTCTTTATTTTTCCTTAAACTACACTTAAAAAATTCTACTAAATTTTTTAAGGTAAGTGGTTACAAACAATTAATTTTAGCTACAATTAAATAAAAAAAAGATGAAAGTTAGTCAAATAAATTTGTTTATTTAAATGTAGCTAAAATAAATTGATTGCAACCACTTATTTTAAAAAAATTTGTAAATTCAATGAATCATTTTTTTCAGAGAAAGCAGGATGGGCCAATAGGTGTTGGCTGAAATTTAGTAGTGTGCAGGGAAATTGCATTCATAGGCCAAGAGTGTTGCAATAATCTTCACCCCAAATTTCCATACAGTACTTCCCCTTTTAATGTTTCTATTTTTTCTGTCATCATGTTACTGTTAATGGTAAAGAATGTTAGAATCATGTTACTGGAAATGGTAAAGTAAGATTTAAAAGAGCATTTAAGATATAATTCAGTATGCTGTAGAAGGATGCAGATGGCGATTGACAGACATTGATTGACAATGGATGAAATGAAATGAAGGGGGGGGGGGGGGGGGGGGGGGATGAGAAAAAAAAAGATGACATGAAATGAAAAATAAATAATAGAATAATTTTGATTAGTGGCCTTGTGGAATATAGTCATTAATCTTGATTAAATATAATAAAAAGAAATATAGCTATAGAGAAAATGATTATACTGTTATGTACTATTATATATTTGACTGTTTGTGTGAGGACTGCAGTGTGCTTACAACATAGTGAACTATTTAAAACTGCATGGAATACCCTCATATATGGAAAATGACATTTTCCCTAAAATAGGAGCTAGAAATAAAAGTATGACATGTTCAGAGAATGTAATTGATTCAGGGGCTCATATATGGGAGAGGCAACATGCCTAAAAATACAGAAAGGGGGACATGTATGGAATGTATTGAATAGCTTCAAGGCGTATATAAGTGCATAACTGGATTCTGGAGTTTTCTTGTCAAACATAGCTTGGCTTTGTTACTTTGTTATTAAAGTCTATATTTTGGCTTCAAAACCTTCACGACTTTAAGAGCAAATTTTCCATCAAGAAAGATTGCAGAGATGTTTGGACCCCACTCTGCATAAAGTAATAATATAAAATAATTATATAAAACATTTCAATCCAAAGCTATAGAAACTTTAATGTACATTCAATTTAGAAACTTGCATTCAATTACTTTCATTGTGATGTACAATGATGGTCTGGTTATTCAACAGCAGCTGAGTGCAGTATTGCAAACATCTCAAACCCTCAATAAGCTGTAGCATTCTGACCAGTGAAGGTCTCAGAGCCAGCTGAATTATCTCTCTCAAGCTCTGGCACGTCAGGCAACAGCAGAAAGAGAGAACATTTCACAGTTTCTCTCTGACATGAGACAAAGAAAAATGCACGACAGACACCTAGCTGTCAAGGACAGTCTATCTTTCTGTCTTTCTCTCCATCTCTGTCACTCTTTCTTTCCTTCTTTCTTTCTTTCTTTCTTTCTTTCTCTTTCTTCATTCCTTCCTTCCTTCAAAAATATTCCAAAACTCTCTTCCTAAAGTCATAAAGCCATCGTCCAGCTTTCACAGAAATGGGTGCAATTCAATATTTTTTATTAGAGCGGTCAAAGAAATATATTAATATTTTTTTTGTAGGGTGATTAGTGGAAAATCCCTTATTAAATGTACTAATTCCTTCTTTTTATACACTGTAATTTAATTTTAATTGTATTAAATGAACATGTTAAACTGACAAACTCATTTTAAATTAATTAATTAATTTATTATTAAATATTTCTTAGTCTTAACTCAGCTCAATGGAGAGTCTCTATGGTGTGCATGACTCTGATTGTACTATGTGTCAAGTTAAGTGCTATTTTCTGGCGATGATGGTCCCTGCTGAAATGAGGCAGAAGGAAAGGTGTAATAATTCCTTCTTTTTATACACTGTAATTTAATTTTAATTGTATTAAATGAACATGTTAAACTGACAAACTCATTTTAAATTAATTAATTAATTTATTATTAAATATTTCTTAGTCTTAACTCAGCTCAATGGAGAGTCTCTATGGTGTGCATGACTCTGATTGTACTATGTGTCAAGTTAAGTGCTATTTTCTGGTGATGATGGTCCCTGCTGAAATGAGGCAGAAGGAAAGGTGTAATATTTCCTTCTAATCTCATTCTGTGCTTAGTGTCTCAGAGGCAAAGGGATCTCTTGCCCACATTTCACGACTGCTAACTCACTTGAAGTTTTCATATCACACGGCCGTACAGTACTCTCACCTCTCCACCCAAATGAGGCTGTACTTCCTGTAGGCTTCATATTACTATCCTCAATCCCACACAGAGATATAAATTCATAATGTCTGCATGTAAGATCAAATGATATTCATTTAAAGAGATAGTACTCCCAAAAATGAAAATACTGTCATTATTTACTCAGCCTCATGATGTTTCAAAACCTTTATGCTGTTATTTATTTCCCAAAGAAACACAAAAGGGAAATTAAAAAAAAAAAAAATTGCATGATTTAAAAATAAATGTGAAAAACCCCAATGGGGCTGAACTTCCTGTAGGCTTCATATTACTATCCTAAGTCCCAGTCAGAGTTATAAATGATGCTCATTTAAAATACTCTTGTCCAATTAAAAATACTCTTATGTTGTTACAGGCTTTTATTTTAATATTGATTTCCCAAATAACACAAAAAATGAAAAGGGGGGGGGGGGGGGAATAAACAAAATGAATTGTATACATTTTAATGAAATATAAAAAAATTATTAAATATTTTATGGGTTTGCAATTTATTTATCCATCCATCCAAATATGCTTCCTTTAGGTGTTTCACTATCATATATCTCAGTCAGAGCTATACCTAATTTCTGTGTAAGACATCAAAAACATGCTTTTAATATCCGTCATATCTATTCACACTGGCATTCTGAAAGAAAGCAATATGGAAAAAGTGGCAATGGGTGTTATATCAAACATGGCCCTGCGAGAAACGTTCTCCAAGACAGGAGCTATCTATATAAATCTAGCAAGTATAATCAGACAGCCTCATCTGTGACTAAATGTCTAATGTAGAACAATGGGACCCTCTTTTCCCAAAATATGTGCTGCACGCTTGGTTTCTCATTACTGATCCACATCGCGATGAGGAGATGAGATTTGTGGTCCCTTTGGTTCACATAGCAACCAGTGAAAAGAACACATTAGAGGAAATCTCTTCAGTGGACTCCAGAAAAAATAGTGTTCATTGTTTTTTTTTTGTGGTTTGATACGGCTCTGTAATTTAAACCGCCGCTTCAATGGGTGCTTCAGGGAGTTTCCAAAGGCATGCTGAGAAACATCTGTTAACAGATGAGGTTCTAGACAAAGCTCTGCCATATTGTCTTTGTTAGAGAACAATGTGAAAAAATTCCACATTTTCCACAATTCCACAATTGTTTTAATCACAACAAGTCATATAAACACACCCTGAAGTTCTACTGTGAATTGTTATTTATTGATATGTAAGCCTGCATATTATAGCACCTCAGGTTGAAGAAGTGTAACATTGAGGACTCCTGTAATTTCTTCACATTGTGTTTTACTACAACCATGCAGGCAGCGAGCGCCCACCGATCTGTCCTGGGGTTTGATTTATGTCCCAGTGATGATCATGCCTGCAGGAGATCCATATTTCATTAATCAAATATGTGTTCCACTCACGTTCCTCACCACGGGCAGAGTTGTAGTGTCGGTCGTTGTAAATTCCGGCTCACTTTTTTTGTCAGGGATGAAAAATTACCACTCTACAAGTGCCAAATTCTAATAAAAGCTGGCTTTGATGAGCAAATATGTTACTGTACCCTTTTAGATATTGCACTCTATTGCTTTACATCATCATAAGCAGGGTGTGAAATTAACTTTTATTTATTTTTTGGCAGAATTTTTACCAGCCATTTTTTCCCAGTTAAAAACAAGAAACTTCAACTTCCCTTTTTTGTTTGAATTCTCTTTTATATAACTTTAAACTTAAAAGATGAATAAATAAAAGAGCAAAAAGTGAAAAGCTTTCTCTCAGTGACTCTTTCTGTAAGTTACATTGATACAGTTGATGATTGAATCTGTTGTTCAACTGATTCGTTCAAAAATGATGAGTCATTCAGGAGTGAATCATGTGACTCTGTGAGTGAACAAAATCGCTAATTCATTCAGGAACAAAATAACAAGCTGTCTTCATGAATAAGTCAATAATTGCATATTCATTCAATGTAATCCTTCAAAAACACTGACTAGTTCCGGAACTACCAATATTAACTTTTTTGTTGTTGAACTGTAAAGTGTTCTATGCATAAGCCTGTGTCTGCCATGCCATAAAATAAAATAAAATAAAATAATAAAAACGGTAATTGCACATTTTCTTATCACAGTTCAGACATTTTCTCACAATTCTGGGAAAAAATAATTGGGAGACATTAAACCCGCAATTCTGAGAGAAAAAAAAGTTTGAATTCTGAGATTTTTTTATCCCGTGGCGGAAACAAGCTTTCTTAGTTTTCCTAATATCTGCATAGAATATAACAAATTATACGTTTCTTAATTTATAGGCTACTGGATGTTTACAAACATTCCGGTGTGTTTATTTATTTATTTGAACATATCCAAAATTATTAGCAATTGAGCAAAATAAAGTAAACGGTTGTACATTTGCGGTGCTCCCATGAATGGCACTAAAGATGGGAATCAAATTCGTTTTCCTTTTTCTGAAAAGCATAATCAAAATCAATGACTTGCTGCAACATAAGTACATTATTACAATACAATCTGCTGTGGAAAAATACCCATATTTGGCTGGAGTCCTGTGTTAATTTTGCAACCATGATCATAAAGGATGTTAGTCTGCCTCTCACTGACGTAAGCAGAGTGAGAGAATCAAATCAAAGAGATTCAAACTGCCTAATAAAAAAAAATCTTTCTTTTTATCTCAGTGGACAATTTACCATCAGAAATTGGGCTGAGAAGCCAAAATGGTTTTGTTCTTGTCTTTTATTGTTGTAACTCAAGGCCCAAGACAAAATTCTCAGCTCCACTGATTGTTTTTTTTTTCAGCATTCTCATTTGCATGGCACATGCCCCATGTTGCCCTTTATTTGTGTTATTTATTTTTTTGTTTTAGTTGAGGTGGAGTGCCGTGCATGGCACACAAAGACGGCAGTGAAGAGAGAGAGAGGCGTAGGCAGCCCATGTGAAGGCAGTGGCCCCAGGGCAGGCAATGCAATGCAAAGCAAACAAGCTTAACAAGTGAAAGTGCAGCTGAGGCCCACCACTGCACCTCTCAACTGCTCCGTTCCTCCTCCCCGCTCGCCTTCCCTCTCTACCCAGCAGAGATTTATGTACTGTGACACCACATCATATTACTGACCTGGATTCCCACTCCTGCTTGTTTTGCCCAGCTGTTGTGACTGTTTTAACACCTTTCCTTTCATTAGTAATCGCTGTGAGCGCACACATGTATCATTCCAGCTCTGTTATTGGATTCCTGTCCCTCTTTTTGTTTTTTCTTAGGACTGTGTCCTAACGCTCCACATAACCGCACATTAACATCAAATATCTTCTGCCTGGCTAGGATTGTGTCGCATTACACAGCAGTGATGTGGACAGTGTGGACAGAGAAATTGCTTGTCATATTGCATCTGGCCTGAAACATACTTAAAGGAAAAGTTCACCCAAAAATGTAAATTCATAATTTCAAACCCACAATTCTTCTGTGGAACACAAAAGAAGATACTGTTTTTTTTATACACAGTGAAAATCAGTGTCCATTAAAAACTTTTGTGTTTCATCTTGAAGGTGAGTAAATTATGTTACAATTTTCATTTTTGCGTGAACTACCCCTTTATGTACAGATGCATTATAGGTGCGCAGACCCATTAAACATGCGTAATCTCTGTATTTTGGATATAAATATCCATTGCAGAATTGATGTCATACGGCTCGCTCACTGAATCGCTGGCCGTCTCTGCCGTAAAACAGTGATTCTGTCCTAATGCCCTTACATATTAATGGTGGAGTTCCCTTTAAAATCTTAAATTATTCCCTTTGAGCTAAATTATTGACCTGTTTCGCTTACATATTGTTGTAAAGTTTTTTGTGAATATTAATTTAGTAGCATTTATAAATTGTATAGTTTTTATTATTAATATTTGTGACCCTGGACCACAAAACCAGTCTTAATTCACTTGGGTATATTTGTAGCAATAGCCAAAAATACATTGTATGGGTCAAAATTATTGATTTTTCTTTTATGCCAAAAATCATTAGGATATTAAGTAAAGATCATGTTCCATGAAGTTATTTAGTAAATTTCCTATTTTCATTTGGACAGCTTTAAAGGTGATTTTCTCAATATTTAGATTTTTTTGCACCCTCAGATTCCAGATTTGTATCTCAGCCAAATATTGTCCTATCCTAACAAACCATACATCAATGGAAAGCTTATTTATTCCGATTTCAGATTATGTATAAATCTCAATTTCGAAAAAAATTGACACTTAAGACTGGTTTTGTGGTCCAGGGTCACATTTAGCCCCTAGTGTGTATTTGTTCTGATTCTGGGTGACTGCTGAAAGTGGGCAGTGAGGTTTAAGGTTATAGATCCAGCGTCTACGTAACCTTTTAAACCAGGCTATAATCTTTTCTGCTGTCCTCCACCTAAAAGCACTCATACACACTGATGGCTCTGCCCGCAGTGAGGAGAGGTGAGGCGCAGCGGTTGGTGTGTGAGTCTTCTCATTACTCTGGTGATAATAAACAATAACACGCACACAGGGGAGAGGTGCAGCGGCGTTCCGGATCACCTCGCTGCTAATGAAGGTTAATTAGGGTTCATTAGGACATGATGAGCGTTCGCAACACCACCACAGCCCTCTGCTTTATGCCTGCCGTCCGCCTCGGTTCCTCCTCTCCGGCTGTCACTCCTGATGGACTCCTGAACATCAGTCCATATCAGTGAGAGTCCGGACAGACACCACTGCAATTACTATATTAATATACAGTATGACATACTGGGTCAGTATTTCCCAACAAACCACAAATATATGTGACCCTGGAGCACAAAACCAGTCTTAAGTCGCTGGGGTATATTTGTAGCAATAGCCAAAAATACATTGTATGGGTCAAAATTATAGAATTATCGAAGAAAAAATTTTTCTTTTATGCCAAAAATCATTAGGATATTAAGTAAAGATCATGTTCCATGAAGATATTTTGTAAATTTCCTACTGTAAATATATTAAAACTTAATTTTTTATTTGTAATATGCATTGCTAAGAACTTAATTTGGACAAATTTAAAGGCGATTTTTCTCAGTATTTAGAATTTTTTTTGCACCCTCAGATTCCAGATATTCAAATAGTTGTATCTCGGCCAAATATTGTCCTATTGTCCAAACCATACATCAATGGAAAGCTTATTTATTCAGCTTTCAGATGGTGTATTCATCTCAATTTCGAAAAATTGACCCTTATGACTGGTTTTGTGGTCCAGAGTCACATATTCCTTTTAACTCAGATTATACTAAATATAATTTATTAAACTGGACATTATAATAATAATTATTTTTTAAAGAATTAACCTGATAAAACCTACACTCTAAAAAATGCTGGGTTGTTTCAAACCAACTTTGGTTCAAATATGGACTAACCCAACCAATGGGTTATATTTTTACATTAAATTTTTAACCCAAAAGTTGGGTTAGTCCATATTTGAACCAAAGTTGGGTTGATAATGACAGAATTTTCATGCCCGTTCAGAATTCCTTTAATGCTGGTAGCAATGCAACGTCTAAGTCATTTGGACTGTGCTTCCATAAACCCAGCACACAAGGGAATCGGCCAATCAATGCCACTCACGGATCATCAGCACAGGAAGCTGTGATAAAACATTTGAGATCAAGTGTTGTAGATATGGAGGCATACATGCGGTTAGATGTCTCTCTTCCTCTCCGCGAGTCCCCCACCTCTCGGAGGAGAGATGTGCCCTCCTTTCCCTCCCCTTGTCCTGCACAATAATGAAAACAAAAGACATCCTGCAGCAGGGAATCAGAGCGCAGTGCTATTAGAAGCCATGCAATAATTAATTTGCCTATTACCAGAGCCGACTCGTTTATCTTCATAAGATAATGCCATCACTTCCAGTCTCTGGCAGACTCGCATGCGCTCTGTCTTAAACGGCCCTAATTACGTCCCCGCTGCCTATTTTATTGTAGTTGATGGAAAACACACTTAATCTCCACTGTGCAGAATGAGTAAATAGGCCCCAGCTTTGAACAGCAGATATTAGAGATTCCATTAAAGCCCAGTGCTTTTTTATGTGGCTTTTGTTTCGGGTGCCGGAGCACTAAAGAGCTGAGGTAAGGTGTACGCCGATGAGGCAGATAAGTCAAGCTGTCTTTATCCGTTGCTTTTTCACACACTTCCAGATAGAGGGAACTTTGTAGTGGCAAAAGCCCAGTGATATGATTACGCCTACCCGTCAAGTTTAAAGGGGTTCAACTTTAGTTAGTCTGCAATGTTGCTGTTTGAGCATAAAAAAGATCTGCAAAGTTACAAAGCTCAAAGTCCACTTCAAAAGGAGATATTTTATTTAACAGAAATCACTTTTTCAAAAACTACAACGAACGACTCGTTTGGACTACAACGCATATTTTCCGGGATTTGTGATATCACAAATACTGACGAATGGAACGAGACCTGGTTGAGCTACACTAGATAAGGCAACGTGTGTTATCACTATGTCGGAGACACGCTAGCTTTCCCAAGTCAGATGAACTATGGTAATGACATTTCCCGACCAGGCGCCGAGTGCTGCCAATCACAACACACACTGGCACAGCTAGCCAATCACAACACACACTGGCCCAGCTAACCAATCACAACACACACTTGCCCAGCTAACCAATCACTGCACATTTCGTATTTCAGAAGGCGGGCCTTCATTTGATACAGGAACTATTCGAGCCGTTCATGCCAGACTGCGGGGAGAGGTGTTTTAATCATGTAAAATATGTGAAAAATAATGTGTTTTTCGAAACAACCTAGTATGAGAGCCTGTTCTAGTACACCCCCAAAACAAAATCAAGACTTTGTAAAAGAGCATAATAGGACCCCTTTAAATTTATGAATGGCTGAAACGATCAGTCAGTTTATAATGTTTTAAGTTCAGAAATGGCGTGTACTCTGGTCTGCTGTAGTGGTTTGGGCTGTAACTCAACCTAGAGGAGGTTTTTACTGCTCTGAGGTTGCTCTTTCTCAAGAGACTTCATGGAGTTCTCAGTTTCAAGTGTCAACTTTGTCACAGATGTTACTGTTTTAGTAGACATAAAATGAATGAAACTATTGACAGAATCTAGAGCTGTCAAATGGATCGCATGGTGCAGATTTGGATGAGAAATGTATGAGTTCATAATGAAATCTCTGACTTTTAATTGCAGCAAATTTGTGCAGAGTTTGAGAGACTGTTGAGATCGCTTCAGAAACTATAGAAGCCATATAGTAGAATTATGTTTTTTTTTTTTACAAGAAATAAAGAATCTGATTCTGCTCTAGATTTCGTCTCACTGACTTCTTTGAAACAAAGTGAGATATTAAAGAGCTTTCATTAAGGATTACTAATGGAAATGTTATATATCCAAACTCCATATGGGACATTCAATAAAATATCACTGATGTGCTCTGTAAGGGTTAGTTCTCTCATGATTTACTCACCTTCTTTTCATTCCAAACTTTTATTTTCCGTTGAGAGTTTCGTGTTCTGAGTTAAGCCGAACGCCGCATCTCCGAAAGAGTGCTGTCTACCCTTCAACTGCAGACCACAGCTCCGCGTCGCCAGCCAACGCCCAATCACTGGCTTCCCAAGACTGAACCTCCAGCCAATCAGCAACCTCGGGAAACCCCTTTCAGCAGACAAGGAAGGGAACCCCCGACACAGAAACGCAAGTACCTCCAGAGAGCTGAACTGGTGCATTTAATCTCAATTTTAACCTCATTGAGGAATTCAGTGCGAGGGTTAATTAAGTGATTGATGGTTGTTCAGATCCATGCAATTGCACATATTGCTGTAAACTTGGGATTTCACATTTTCATTCTCTTAAACTAATTATTTTCCTCACTTTCTCTCTTTCTGCAACTTGTGTGTGAATGCGTGTGTTAGATTAGTTTATATGTCTTAGATTTATCCAATAAAGCCTTATTTATATTGAAAAGAGAAGTATCTTGTGTTTTGTGCTCACAAGTTAATGTCTTAATCTGCCGATCTTGTTACATGTGCTAATTAATAGTGTTTTCACTATATTTTGGATATAAATATCCATTGCAGAATTGATGTCATACGGCTCGCTCACTGAATCGCTGGCCGTCTCTGCCGTAAAACAGTGATTCTGTCCTAATGCCCTTACATATTAATGGTGGAGTTCCCTTTAAAATCTTAAATTATTCCCTTTGAGCTAAATTATTGACCTGTTTCGCTTACATATTGTTGTAAAGTTTTTTGTGAATATTAATTTAGTAGCATTTATAAATTGTATAGTTTTTATTATTAATATTTGTGACCCTGGACCACAAAACCAGTCTTAATTCACTTGGGTATATTTGTAGCAATAGCCAAAAATACATTGTATGGGTCAAAATTATCGATTTTTCTTTTATGCAAAAAATCATTAGGATATTAAGTAAAGATCATGTTCCATGAAGTTATTTAGTAAATTTCCTATTTTCATTTGGACAGCTTTAAAGGTGATTTTCTCAATATTTAGATTTTTTTGCACCCTCAGATTCCAGATTTTCAAATAGTTGTATCTCGACCAAATATTGTCCTATCCTAACAAACCATACATCAATGGAAAGCTTATTTATTCCGATTTCAGATTATGTATAAATCTCAATTTCGAAAAAAATTGACACTTAAGACTGGTTTTGTGGTCCAGGGTCACATTTTTTATCTTTCCTGTTTTCATTTAAATTTTAGTTTTAAAATGTTGTATTTTGGTTAATTTTTTAATTCATTTTTATTTCAGTTTTAGTTTTTATAAGTTAAAATAAAATAAGAAATGTTGTAATAAAATAAATGTAATTTATATATATATATATATATATATATATATATATATATATATATATATATATATATAT